>NC_134123.1:41281614-41344114 GCF_040939455.1 Microcebus murinus
ATAGTTTGATACCTGGCATATTAGTACCTCCCATTTTGTTTTTGTTGCCTAGAATTGCTTTTGATATTCAGGGTCTTCTCTGATTCCATACGAAGCGTAAAATTATTTTTTCTATATCTGTGAAGAATGCTGATGGGATTTTAATAGGTATTGCATTCAATCTGTAGATCAGTTTGGGTAGTATAGACATTTTGATGATGTTGAGTCTGCCGACTACGAGCATGGAATGGATTTCCATCTGTTTACATCCTCTGCTATTTCCTTCCTCAGTGTTTCATAGTTCTCCCCGTAGAGGTCTTTTATCTCCTTGGTTAAGTATATTCTTAGGTACTTTAATTTCTTTGTTGCTATTGTGAAGGGAATTGAGCCTTTGATTTGGTTCTTAATTAGATTGTTGTTGGCGTATATGAATGCATGTGATTTCTGTGTATTGATTTCGTATCCTGAGACTTTACTAAATTCATTGATCAGTTCCAGGAGTTTCTTGGTTGAATCTTTGGGGTTTTCTAGATATAATATCATATCATCAGCAAACAGTGAAAGTTTGATCTCTTCTGCCCCTATTTGGATACCTTTAATTCCATTTTCCTGTCTGATTGCTGTAGCCAAGACTTCCAGCACTATGTTGAACAGAAGTGGAGATAGTGGGCAGCCTTGTCTGGTTCCAGTTCTAAGTGGGAATGCTTTCAATTTTTCCCCATTCAGTATGATGTTGGCTATGGGTCTATCATATATGGCTTGTATCATTTTTAGGTATGTCCCTTTTATGCCTATTTTATTAAGTGTTCATATCATGAAAGGGTGTTGAATTTTGTCAAAAGCTTTTTCTGCATCTATTGAAAGAATCATGTGGTCTTTGTTTTTGCTTCTGTTTATGTGGTGAATTGCATTTATAGATTTACGTATGTTGGAGCATCCCTGCATCCGTGGGACGAAGCCCACTTGGTCGTGATGGATTATTTTTTTGATAAGCGTCTGGATGCGGTTAGCTAAGATTTTGTTGAAAATTTTTGCATCTATATTCATTAGGGAAATTGGTCTGTAGTTTTCTTTTTTTGTTGAATCCTTTCCTGGTTTTGGTATCAGAGTAATATTCGCTTAATAATAGGTGTCAGGGAGGTTTCCATTCTTCTCGATGTTGTGGAATAGTTTCTGCAAGATAGGTACTAGTTCTTCTTTGTAAGTGTGCTAAAATTCGGGTGTGAAACCATCTGGACCAGGACTTTCTTTTTAGGGAGATTTTTAATTGCTGTTTCTATTTCAGCTCTTGAGATTGGTTTGTTCAGGGAGTCTATTTCTTCCTGGTTGAGCCTAGGGAGGCTGTGTATTTCTAGAAAATTTTCCATTTCCTCCACATTTTCCAGTTTGTGTGCATAAAGATTTTTGTGGTATTCATAATTATATCTTGTATCTCTTTCGGATCAGTTGTGATATCTCCTTTTTTGTTCCTGATGGAGCTTATTAGAGATTTCTCTTTTCTGCTTTTCATTAGCTTAGTCAATGGCGTGTCAATTTTGTTTATTTTTTCAAAGAACCAACTTTTTGTTTTATTAATCTCCTGAATAGCTTCCCTGTTTTCAATTTCGTTTAGTTCTGATTTGATCTTGTCGATTTCACTTCTTCTGCTGGGTTTGGGGCTGGTCTGTTCTTCTTTTTCCAGCTCTTTGAGTCGTTTCATTAGATTGTCTATTTGTGATCTTTTTGACTTTTGGTTATAGGCATTTATGGAGATAAACTTTCCTCTCAGAACTGCTTTAGCTGTGTCCCAGAGGATTTGATAATTTGTCTCCCCATTGTCATTTTCTTCATAGAATTTTTAAATTTCCATCTTGATTTCTTCATTTCTGAAGTAATCATTTAGTAGGAGGTTGTTTAATTTCCACGTTTTTGTGTAGAAGTGTGAGTTTCTGTTAGGGTTGATTTCTACTTTTATTCCACTGTGATCTGAGAAGATACATGGTATGTTTTCTATTTTTTAAAATTTCTTGAGGTTTACTTTGTGTCGTAGGATATGGTCAATCTTAGAGAATGTCCTGTGTGCTGATGAGAAGAACGTATATTCAGTGGATTTTGGGTAGAATGTTCTGTAAATGTCAGTCAGACCCAATTGTTCTAGAGTTTTGTTTAAGTCCATTATTTCTTTATTAATTTTCTGTTTGGAGGATCTGTCTTGTGCCGTCAGTGGGGTGTTGAAATCTCCGGTGATTATGGAGTTGCTATTAATCCATTTGCTTAGATCCAGTAAGGTTTGCTTTATGAAACTGGGTACACCTAAGTTGGGTGCATATATATTTAAAATTGTTATCTCTTCTTGTTGAACTTTGCCCTTCACCATTATATAATGACCCTCTTTGTCTTTCACTACTTTTGTTGGTTTAAAAACTAAATTGTCTGAAATTAGAAGTGCCATGGCAGCCTTCTTTTGGCTTCCACTTGCCAGGAATACTGATCTCCACCTTTTTACTTTTAGTCTGTATGCATCCTTGCAGGTTAGATGTGTTTCCTGAAGACAGCATATACTTGGCCTGTATTTTCTTATCCATTCAGCCAGCCTATGTCTCTTGAGTGGAGAGTTTAAGCCATTCACGTTTATTGAGAGAACTGATAGGTAAAGTAGATTATTGTTCATTCTGTTGGGTTGGATGTTGTTGCTTTGATTTCTCTCTTGAGCCATTGTATTATCTGGCCTTTAATCTTTGAGTTTTGGTTGGTTTTATGTTCGTGGTGTTCCATGGTTACGCATGATGTTCCATGCGTAACACTGTTTTGAGTACTTCTTGTAGGGCTGGTCCTGTCTTGGTGAATTCCCTGAGACTTTGTGTGTCTGAGAATGTCTTTATTTCTCCTTCATATATGAAGCTTAGTTTTGCAGGGAATAAGATTCTAGGCTGGGCATTGTTTTGTTTCAGAAGAGTGAGAATGGGGCCCCAGTCTCTCCTTGCTTGTAAAGTCTCATTAGAGAAGTCTGTTGTTATTTGAATTGGCTTTCCCTTGTATGTTACTTGCTTCTTTTGTCTTACAGCTCTTAGAAGGGTCTCTTTAGTTGCTATTTTGGTCAGTCTGATGACTGCATGTCGTGACATCTTCTTGTTTGCAATGAATCTCCCAGGGGTCCTCTGAGCTTCTTGAACTTGTATATCGAGATTTTTAGCAAAGCCTGGGAAATTTTCCTCTATTATATCTTCAAATAGCTTGTCCAACCCTTGAGTGTTGTCTTCTTCCACTTCTGGTAACCCTATGACCCTTACATTAGGTTTCTTCACCTAATCCAACATGTCTTGTAGGCTTTGCTCTTTTCTCTTGTTTCTCTGCTCTATCTCTGTGGCTGTTTTATTTAGTTGGAGGATGTTATCTTCAATCTCTGAGATTCTTTCTTCTGTTCAGTCTACCCTGTTCTTGAGACTGGCCACTGTATTTTGTAGTTCCCTGAATTGATTCTTCATTTCCAGGAGTTCGGTTAAACTTTTCTTCATTGTGTCTATTTCTTTAGTGAACTTTTTTATTCTAGGTCCTGGAGGCTTTTTGTGGTTTCTTTGTGTTGGTTATTGAGTTGTTCTTGCAGCTCGGTGAGTGTTCTTATGATCCACGTACGAAATTCCTCTTCTGTCATTTTGGTTGCCTGATTTTGGTTGGTGTCCGTTTCTAGGGGGCTAGTCCTCCTCTTTGGGGGTGTGTTTTCCGTTTGGTTCTTCATATTTCCTGAGTTCCTTCACTGATTTCTTCCCATGTCGATCAGTTGTTGTTTCTTTCCTTTAGGTTTTTGTTTGCGTATTCACACGCCTTGTTTAGTTTCTGAGCCGGTAGGTGGTGTCTGTGGGTGAGATTCGACCACTCCCTGTATAATGAGTCAGTAGGTGCCATGAAAAGGCTGTGCAGGATGTCCTCCCTGTCAATAGATGGTGCTTGCTTGGAGGAACAGGCTATGCTGTTGTTTTTGTGTCCTGTTATCAGCTCTTGTTCCTGTAGGGAGGCACTCTAGTGCCTCAGGTGGTCGGTGGGGCCCTGGGACTTCCAGGTGTGTCCTTTTCTCCCCCTCAGTGAGGCTGGTCTAGGAGAAAGTCTGGGCGGAGCTGGGTTGGGTAAGCCTGCCGTCAGGCACCACCAATGTCATTAGCAGGGGTCAAGTTCTGTTCTCTACTTCCAGGAAAAGCTGTCAGGGAGCGGCTGGCATGGCCCCGCTCAATCATAAAATCTGTGTGTGGGGTGGGGCTGTCTGAGACCCGCAGTCTGGAGCGGGCCTCGTTTCTTTCCACCCTCCCTAACTCTGCAGCTACTCCTGGGCCTCTGCCAGCAGGCCAGACCTAATGCCACCAGGCCTCCCCTCCCTGTGATGCCGGCTGGGAGGTTCCCTGCGCAGGAACGCCACCTGGTCTGGGCATATGGCCTCCTTTTGGGAGGAGGGTTGCCCTCTAGGACGCTGATCTGCCCCTGAAGGCACACACACCTCAATAGGCTGTTTATGTATATCCCTTCTGTGCCCCAGGCAATGCGAGACCTCAGTGCTCGGGATGTGGTCTGCAGGTCTGACATCTGGGTCCCAGAGTTCAAACTGTATCCCCACCAGGTAGAGGAGTGCCGGTCCCAATTCACCCACAGGGAGCCCAAGCTGGGTCTCTGTCTCTCAGCCTCAGGATCTGCCTCATTCTCCTGGGATCACCGTGCCAGCAACACCTGGGAGGGCCGGCGGGTAGGGAGCTCATAGTCTTGAGTTCCTCTTAGTCAGCTGTAGGGCCCCAAAAGGGAAGGTCCTGTTCCCTGGAGGTGTCTCTGGCTGGTGGCTACATTGTCTCTCTGGGCAGCCGGTAGGTTCGGGGGAGGGGAGGAGGAGGCAATATGGCGAGGCTCAGGTCTGTGCACATGGAGGTGCCCTGTGGGAGTTGGGAGCCTGGTGCCACGTCTGCTAGAGGCTCACCGCTCGCTTGCAGCGGCCGTCTCTGGGCTGTTGTTTGCAGGTCTCTCCACCCGCTGGGGAGCCCACCAGCAGTCCCAGATGCAGGGGAGGGGAAAGGTGACTGATCCACCTTCCCTTCCCGCTGGTCTCCAGGCTGCTCCAGCGGTCTCAGCTTCCAGTTCTCCTCCACAGCCTCCTCCCGTGGAGTCTCCCGTGGTCTCAGGTACCCCTCCTTCCGGCCCTTGTCTGCTGTATGCTCGTCTTCCTGCTTCTTTTTTCTAATTTCTGCTAGAATCTGTCTTTTCTGCAGAGACACTGTGTCTGGCGGTGTTTCTCGTCTGCCATCTTGATCCTCCCCGCATATGATAATCTTGTTTGATACTTACAATAAACCTGTAAACATCTCGAGGGCTACCTCAGATGACCGTTCCCAAACCGGTTGAACCTGCTAAATTCTCCCCGTAAGCTAATTTGTGCTCTCTGTGCCTCCTGTCCCAGGCTCCCCATGCACATATAGAGTTAATTATTTTTGTGTTAATTATTAAGTACCTTGTGAAGCTTTACCTAGTGATGGGCATAATCGGTCCCATTTTATCTGGAAACTCCCCTTTTGTTTTTAGATTCCCTTTGCATATAACTTACTTTGGAAAGTAAAAGCTCTCATCTTGGTTTCCTGGTCATATGAGCTGAGATAAAGCCAAGCTCTGCTGCCTACTGCATGTTTGAAAAATATTTCCTTTTCACCAGAAGCAATGATGTCCCTGCTGAGCTTGTTAGAAATTCAGAAACTCACGCTTCACCCCAGATTTTCAAAATCAAAATCTGTATTTTAAGAGGATTTCTAGTTCATTGTTGTACTTGTTGAAGGCTTTGCAAAATTTAAAAAGCATTAATGCCTTCTAACTCAACATGACTTTTCTGTCTGAAAAATATACACAACTTATCCAGTATCATGTAAATATAGTACTCAAAAATATAAATGCTTGTGTCGGTGACCTGAACTTTATACCTTATCATTCAGAAAACTATATCTACACAAGTTTTGTGGACCTTATGTCATCCTCTCTCCTCAGAGTCAGATAACACATTAGAGAACATTTCTGTGTTATAAATTGTCTTTTTGAATATTTCCAGTTACTCATTTGCATCAGAACCAGTTCTCTTTACTCTTTTATTTCAACAGCAGTGAAATTAAGAATTCTCCACATGACCACTTGGTAAATACGTGTTTTGTTTTGTTTTGTTTTTTCAGAGACTGTTGACATTCAGGGATGTGGCCATTGAATTCTCTCTGCAGGAGTGGGCATGCCTTGACAATGCTCAGCGGAATTTGTATAGGGAGGTGATGATAGAGAACTATGGAAATTTGGTCTTCCTGGGTAAAGATCATTTCAATACACAATTTGTATTCCACACTAAGAATTTTATATTCTACCTTTGTAGAATTTCTCTGGGATTTTCTGCTTTGCATGAGTGAAGCTGTGATCTTTGTTTCCAAGAAAAAAATGGGATTTATTGGTATAGGAAAGAAAATCTTCAATCTGTTTTATCTTGATGTTAATCTTTCCCTTTCTTGAGCTGATCTGTATCCTTCACTCTTCGTTAGTGGTAATTCCAAAAATTTAGTGGCATAAGATGTTGTTGCTAACAGCTTAAAATCCAATTTCCACCACCCGTATTTGATTCTACAGTACTAGGTAATGGAGCTAAGGACTCCCAAATTTTAATACTTTCTAAATATTCTAAAGTGTCTGTCAGGAATTAGTATTTTGAGATTAATATTTTTTAGAATCTTCTATACTGTTCCCATTTCTCTAGTGAGCACAGTACTCAATTGGTAATGGAAGATTCCCAGAAATGTCATGTTACTTTTTTCAAATAAAACAGGTCTTGCTGCCTCCAAGCCAGACCTGATCACCTGTCTGGAGCAAGGAAAAGAGCCCTGGAATGTGAAGACAAGTGAGTCAGTAGCCAAACACCCAGGTAGGTGGGAGTGAAAGAAGCAGATGACACAGGTGAGAGCTCCAAAGGTCAAGGAGGAAGCCAGACCTTAAAAAGTGGTTTGGAAAACTCTGCTTCCATGGAAATGGGTTCTGGGAAGCCTGGGTTTCTTTCTCTTAATCTTCGATAGACGCTTCCCTGTCCCTTATTCTTAAATTATCTAAGGACTTTATTTCCCTTCAGTGTTGATGATTTAAGGTTAGAGTGAGAACAAAAGCCCAGCTCAAGGTTTGTAAGGGATGACTGCAGGTACTGCCGACTTTCCATTACATTGCAGGACATGGAAATATGTGTGTATATTTGGGAAAATCCATGGTAAAGCATTTTTATTTTTTTTAGACAGAGTCTCACTCTGTCAACCTGGGTAGAGTACAGTGGCATGGTAGCTCACTGCAGCCTCAGGCTCAAGTGATCCTCCTGCCTCAGCCTCCCGATTAGCTGTGGCTACAGGTGTGTGCTGCAGTCCCTGGCTAATTTTCCTACTTTTAGTTCAGATGGGGTCTTGCTCTTGCTCAGGCTGCTCTTGAATTCCTGAGCTCAAGAAATCCTCCCTCCTTGGCCTCCCAGAGTGCTAGGATTACAGACATGAGCCACCACACCTGTCTGCAAACCATTTTTTAATTTCTCTGCATTTATTGCATCAGGTCTGACATGTGTGAGTGTTGTGGTGATATTGGTATTTGGTTCAGAAATCCCAGGATCACCACAAGCAGATGTTATATGTTTTCTGCTTTATGATTCGTTATCCTGTGGAAGGATTAAATGTGTTTCTACAGAAATTCATACTCATTATCAGAACACTAAGTATCTCCCTAAATATAAGAAAATATGTTATTTTACTTCAAAATTCTGTTTTTATTGTGAACTCTGATTAATAATTTAACTCTATGTGCCCAAATTTCTCAACTTTAATATAGTTTAACGTATCTACTCCCTACATTTCTTAAGTATGTTTGGGGCACTTAGAACATTGCTGAGCACGCATGAAATTCCCACTTTTCACTTTTACTAACTCTATCATTTTCTGTTCATTAGTATGAAGCTCACTGGGGCTGTCATTCACAGGTTTATATGTGTGTGTGTGTGTGTGTGTGTGTTTGTGTGTGTCATATAAATTTTCTCCACAAATAAAAATAGTATAACTATGCAATTATATGTACAATGTAATGATTTGTTTGATATATTTATATGTTTTGAAATGATTAACATAACCAAGTTAATGAAAATATATATCATCTCACTGTTACCTATTCTTTTTTTTTGTAGTGAGAATACTTAAGATCTATAGTCAGAAAATTTTAAGATGCAAAACATTATCATTAGCGATACACACCATGATGTACATCAAGTCTACAAAATTTATTGATCTTACAACTTAATGTTTGTACCCTTGAACAGCATCTTTGGATTTTTTCTCACCTCAGGCCCTGGCAACTAGCCTTGTAATCTCTGATTCTATGAGGTTAACCTTTTTAGATTCCTCATGTAGGTAAGATTATGCAGTATTTATCTTTGTGTGCCTGAATTATTTCAGTTAGTATAATGTCTTCCAGGTCCATCTATGTTGTAGAAATGATTGAATAATATTTTTATAACTGAGTGATATTTTATTTTGCATATGTGCCATATTTTCTTTATCCATTCAGCATTTACAAGTGTTTAGGTGGTTTTCATATCTGGGCAATTTTGAATAATGTTGTAATAAACACAAGGATGCAGATATTTCTTCAAGATACTGATTTTATTTCCTTTGGTTTTTTACATAGAAGTGGGATTATTGCATTGTATGGTAGTCCATTTTTTCATTGTTGAAAGAATTTCCATACTGTTTTTAGTAATTTATGAATTTATACTTACCAACTGGGTACAGGATTTCTTTTCTTTTTCTTTTTCTTCATGTTCTTTTAAAAACATATCTCTTCCTTTTGATGTAAGCCATCCTAACAGGTATATAGTGATATGTCATCATGATTTTGATTTCTAATTCTGTGATGATTTGTGATACTGAGATATTATTGATGATATTCATATATTTCACAGCCATTTATTTGTATGACTTCATTTGGAAGATATCAATTCAGTCTTTTGCTTAGTTTTCAAACAGGTTATTATCATTATTTTTATTGTTTTTACCTTTGATTTGGATAAGTTTCTTATATAATATGGATATTAAAATCTTATCAGCTATATTGTTTGCACATATTTTCTTGCATCAGGAAGAAAGTATTTTTTATTGTTTTCTTTGCTGTGCAGAGGCTTTTAATTTTAACTTGTTTTATATTTGCTTTTGTTTTATACCTTTGGTGTCATATCTAAAAACTTTATTACTAACATCAATACCAAAAAGTTTTTTAAATATGTTTTAAGATTTTAAAAGATTCATGTCTTACACAAGACTTTTTATTTTATTCTGAGTTCATTTGTGATAGTGGTGTAAGAAAAAATTGTCTAACTTTATTTTTTCCTTATGGATATTCAGTTTTCCTAGCACCAATTCAGGAAATTATACTTTTTGCATTTTGTATTCTTGTGCCTGCCGTAGATTAGTTGACCTTCTGTGCATGGGCTTATTTCTGAACTCTCTATTCTGTTACATTGGTGGTTGTTTCACTTATAATGCACATACTAATCTGTATGTGCATTATTACTATAGTTTTGCAATACAGTTTGATATCATGAAGTATGATGTACCCTGCTTTTTCTCTGGAAAAAAAAAAGATATACCTTGGATATCCAAAGAGTATTATAGTTACATACAAAAATAAGAGCATGTTTTTTATTTTTATGAAAGATGCCATTGGAATTTTGATAGGGAGTTTATTAAATGTATATATCACTCTGGATTATATGGCAATTTAACTGTATTTATTCTTGTAATCCATAAACATGGGATATTTACATTTGTGTCATTTTCAATTTTTCTCATTGATACATTTTTCAGTGTAAACCTTTTTTAACTCCTTGGTTAAATTTATTGCTAAAAAGTCCTTATTTTGTTCTTTCATAAATGAAATTGTTTGTTTACTTATTCTATTGGATAGTTTGTTGTTAGTGTATGGAAACACTGATATTTTCATGTTCATTTAATACTCTGCAGATTTACTGAGTGCATATTTTAGTTTAAACAGCTTTTTGGTATACTATTTGGTTTTCTATGTATACGAGGACATGTATTCTACAAACTGACTTTTTTAATTCTTTCTTTTCTATTTGGACACATTTAAAAAATTTTCTTGCATAATAGTTCTGCCTAGGATTTCAAATACTATGTTTAATGGAAGCATTGACTATGGTCATAATATAGGTTTGCATTGGTGTCTGTGTATTTAAAGGAGCAAACACTTCTTCCAGTTTTTTTTTTTTTTTAATTTTATAATTTATTATTCTTTTTTTTTCAACTTTCCATACAGGTTGAACTAGTTTGCAGTCCCACTCTTCCAGTTTTTATAAGCTAGTTTCAGCAGGTAAAGATTTTCCTTTCTTGGGTTCCCAGGATGGTGGGAATTTCTCTGGGGTTGCAGAAAAAAGGGGTTGTAGCTGGGTCACAAGTCTGCTGCTGGGTATGTAGTGAGGACTGCCTTTAGTGTGGGCCTGTTATCAGAAGCTTGGGTAGTTGTGAATCCTGTCTTAATCGTGGGCAGACTGGATTGCCTTCGTGACTTTGGTCTGTAGGGCAGGCACTTACAGTTGGGTCTGCAGAGGCTGGGCCTGATGCCAGGTTTGTGGGTGAGTGTGGCTCCCACTGAGTATGTGGGATGGTTTCCCCAGGTCACTGTGTGGGTCCTTAAGTGGGCAGCACTGGCCATGAACTGTGGCGAAGACAGGTGGAACTGAGTGACAGAACTGCTTCAGAGATCACAGTGAGTGCCGAGGTCTCTGGGCCTGTCTCCATGGCCATGAGTGGGCATAGCCCTCCAGGTCTCTGAATTGGCAGGATCACTTCTAGATCATAGCTAGGAGAAGATAAAAATGTCCACGTAGACACTTGCAAATTATCAGTGGGACCAAGCTGAGTGGGCCATTTCCTGATCTGTCGTCAAGATCAGGGGTCCTCCGATTTGCCACCTGAATGTGGGCCTACCTTCTCAAAATGCCACTGCGGCTTCAGCAGTGCTTTTTTTCAAGCTCCTCCTTGTACCCAAAATCTCTCATGAAAGCATTTTTTTTTTTTTTTTTTTTTTGAGATGAGGTCTCAGTGTATTGCCCAGGCTGGTCTCATACTGCTGGACTAAAGTGATCCTGACCTCAGCCTCCAAGAGCTGACATTATAAATGTGACCCACTGTACTAGGCTGTCACAAAGACACTTTTGTCCATAGATATATACCAAATTTTTGTTGTCATGTTGGGATAAACAAGTACAAGTCTTTCTTTCTGTCCCACCATCTTGCTGATTTCACTCTCTATGTACATTTTCATTTTCTTTTTTTTGTATGAAATTTTCTGTAGATTTAAATATTTAGAACAATGTGCTAGAATTTTATGCTATGTAAGAAGTAAATTAGATCATTAGTAGGCTTCCCATATTTATTAAAAAGTTCACTTGAGGGCTGGGCTTGGTGGCTCATGCCTGTAATCTTAGCAATCTGGGAGGCTGAGGCAGGAGGCTTACTCAAGGTCAGGAGTTCGAAACCAGCCTGAACAAGAGCAAGCCCCTGTCTTTACTGAAAATAGAAAGAAATTAATTGGCCAACTAAAAATATATAGAAAAAATTAGCCAGGCATGATGGCACATGCCTGGAGTCCCAGGTACTTGGGAGTCTTAGGCAGAAGGATCGCTTGAGCCCAGGAGTTTGAGATTGCTGTGAACTAGGCTGACGGCAGGGCACTCTAGCCCAGACAACAGAGTGAAACTGTCTCAAAAAAAAAAAAAAAAAGTTGACTTGAAAGTTTAAGTTTAATGCAGGCAGAAAGGAGTCATTAGAATTGCCATCTACTTTCTTTAGCCTATATATAAATTATAACTTTCCCCAAATGTTCATTTTGCATATCCTTCATTGTCATATTTTATAAAATTTATATTTTATATTATTTAGAAATGTAAGTCTCTTCCAGAGGCTGAATTACTGTGTAGGGGACTGACATATATTTTCCTAGTTTAAGAATTAAAGTTAGTGAGTAATGTATGTGTT
Source organism: Microcebus murinus (assembly GCF_040939455.1). Classification (NCBI taxonomy): domain Eukaryota; kingdom Metazoa; phylum Chordata; class Mammalia; order Primates; family Cheirogaleidae; genus Microcebus; species Microcebus murinus. Next base: position 41,293,638 of record NC_134123.1, read on the forward strand.
CTGCCCAGAGTATTTGAAAGTAATCTGTTCCGGACAGGCTCCCTGTGATGAAGAAAGGTGTTGCCTAGAGGCATAACAAAGAACCTGAGCAGTGAGTAGCAAGAGCAGCCCCATCCCACAGCATTGGGGATCTGGAAGCCACACGATAAACATATTGTTCCTGTGATTGCTGCGTACACCCCATAAGATGGCTGGTTAGTCAATGATGGGTAAGACCCCTCAAGGGAGGAGCGACCTAAGCCATGCACAGTTGCCAGGGTTCAGCCGAAGATCTTCGGGGGTCACCCTAAGAGAAGCTGGGGATGAGAAATTCCCCTGTGGCTCACCTTGCCCATCCTTGCTAATCTCGGTCCTTTATCTATGCCTGGTGCCTAGAGCAACCACCTTGAGATTCTGAGTCAGAGGACATCTGCTTCCCTAAGGCTATTCCGGAATTTACGGCCATTGCTGCAATGCCTGGGTGGTTACGTACAAGGAACTAACTTTAATCTTTTAGAATATAAAAATAAAACTGACCTGGTGTATTATTACTCAAGTCAGCCGTTTGTACATGTGTCTGTGTTTTTCTTTGTGTTCTGTGTGTGTGTGTTTTATGTTCTGTGTTTATCCTCCGTCCTGCAAACGGGCCACGACATTACTGCTTGTCCACTTTTTCAAAAACAGCATGAGTAGATTAATAATATAATGAAAATTATCTTTGGGTTCACTGTCACAGTTGAGTATTGTATTTGTCTATTTAAAAAATTATAATGTTACAGCAATGCTGCACACATTATTTAACATCTAAACATTTTTTATTCTTATTTTATAATTCCATATCACTATGTTTCCTTTCCAGGGTGGTTTCCTTGACATCTGTTTATTGTATGTTTGGTTCACCTAGGTTTTATAATTTTATATGAAATTACAATTCTGTACATACAGTTTAAGTCAATGTGTGGTTCAATTAAAATATCAATTAGTCATATGTCTATTACAAATTATAAATGTGTGTGTCTCTTTAAATATTACCCCATGTTTCTTTATGGCTTATCTTGCATATTTCTTTTCCTGGCTGTTTTATTTTATTTTTTTTTTTTTTGAGACAGAGTCTCACTTTGTTGTCCAGGCTAGAGTGAGTGCCGTGGCGTCAGCCTAGCTCACAGCAACCTCAAACTCCTGGGCTTGAGTGATCCTTCTGCCTCAGCCTCCCGAGTAGCTGGGACTACAGGCATGCGCCACCATGCCCGGCTAATTTTTTATATATATATCAGTTGGCCAATTAATTTCTTTCTATTTATAGTAGAGACGGGGTCTCGCTCTTGCTCAGGCTGGTTTTGAACTCCTGACCTTGAGCAATCCGCCCGCCTCGGCCTCCCAAGAGCTAGGATTACAGGCGTGAGCCACAGCGCCCGGCCCCTGGCTGTTTTTAAATGGTGTTTTTTTGTTTGTTTAGTTTTTGTTTTTGTCTTGTGAGTAGTCAAGGAAACAGTCTTAATTTTATCATGTACTTATTGATGACTATTCTCTTTTTGAGAGAAAAATACTTTCGAGATTTGAAGGTTGTTTTTCAAAAACTTTATAACCATTTATTTTAGTTATCATTTTTTATAAATATTAATTGTGATAACACATAAAATTTGAGTTTTTTGAGTATACATATTTTAGTAGTAGTATATTTATGCTGTTGTACACAAATTTTGTATTACTTTTATATCTTGCACAGCTAAAACTCTATACCTATTAAGTAACAATGGGCAGCCCTTGTGGAACTCCATTCCAATTTATGTTCCTATGACTTTGACTGTTTAAGATACATCATATTAAGTGGAATCATGCATTGTCTGTCACATTATTACTGGCTTATTTCAGTTAACATAATAGTCTCAAGGTTTGTCTTTAACATAGAATGTGATAGGTGTTCTTTTCTTCTTGAGACAGGAGACAAGGTCTCACTCTGCTGTCTGAGGTGGTTGCAGTGGTGTCATCATAGCTCACTGCAACCTCAACCATCTGAACTCAACTGGTCCCCCTGCCTCACTCAGCCTTCTGATTAGGTTGGACTACAGGTGCACACCATCACACCCAGCTAATTTTTCTATTTTTTTGTAGAAACAGGGTTGCACTCCGTTACTCAGGCTGATCTTGGATTCCAGGCCTCAAGCAGTCATCCTGCTTTGGCCTCCGGGATTGGTAGGTTTATAGCCATGAGCCACCACATCTGGCCTAAGTATTTTAAGGCCAAATAGTATTCAACTGTCTGTATATGCTACGTTTTTTATCTGTTTATTGGTTCAGGGACGTCTGGGTTGCTTGTACCTGTTGGCTTTTGTGAATATTGCTGCAGTGAACATAGGTGTGCATGTATCTTTTCTAGCTTACTGCATTGCGTACCCAAAATTGGGATATTGGAATCATACTCTAATTTTTATTTTTAATTTTTTAGGGCTATTCATACATTTTTCATAGCATCTGCATCTTTTTTCCAAATCAGTGTTTGAAAAGAGTTTCAATTTCTCTACATATTAGACAAACTTTTTTTTATATTTCTCATTCTGAGTGTGAAGTGATATTTCATTGTGATTTTGCTTTGTATTTCTCTAAAATTTTATAATTTTCTATGTCATTTTAAATGTTTGTTCGACATTTATATATCTTTGAAAAAGTGTCAGTTCAATTCTTTGTCTATTTTATAATTGAGTTATTCACTTTGTTTATATAATTTATTCTGAATATTAACTCATATATATGATTTCAAAATATTTTCACCCATTTCTTAGGTGTGGTGTTCACTAAATGTTTCCTTTGATGTGCAGAAATTCTGAAATTTGATGTAGTCCCACTGTTCTGTTCTTTTTTTGTTGTTATTGTTGCTTATGTGTTTGATGTCATATGCATGGAAACAGCACCAAGGTTAATACCGGTATATTTTTCACCTGTATTCTTCTAAGACTTTTATTAGTTATATTTTTATAAATATTTTATCCTTTTAAAATGTTTTTTGTATGTGATGCAAAGGATTGATCTGATTTCATTATTTTTAATGTAGATACTCAGTTTATAACACCTTTTGTTGAAGAGACTCTCCTTTTCCTATTGTGTGGTCATGGTCACCTTGTGAAAGATCATTTGATTATGTACATAAGAATTTATTTCTGTGCTCTCTATTATGTTCCATGATCTATATATCTTTCTTTGTGACACTACCACATTGCCTTGACTTTTGCAGTTCTGTAATACATTTTTTTTTTTTTTTTGAGACAGTGTCTCACTTTGTTACCCAGGCTAGAGTGAGTGCCGTGGCGTCAGCCTGGCTCACAGCAACCTCAATCTCCGGGGCTCAGCGATCCTACTGCCTCAGCCTCCCGAGTAGCTGGGACTACAGGCATGCGCCACCATGCCCGGCTAATTTTTTGTATATATATTTTTTTTAGTTGGTCAATTAATTTATTTATATTTTTGGTAGAGACGGGGTCTCACTCAGGCTGGTTTCAAACTCCTGACCTTGAGCAATCCGCCCGCCTCGGCCTCCCATAGTGCTAGGATTACAGGCGTGAGCCACCACGCCCGGCTGTAATACATTTTGATATCAGAAAGTGTAATGTCATTTTGTCCTAGTTTTTAAAGGGTATTTGACTAGTCACAGCTCCTAAAAAAAAAATTTAGCATATTTTTATATTTTTGCAAAAAAGTACTTCTGAGACTTTGACATTGATTAGATTGAATTTGTCCATCACTGGGGGTGGCATTGACATGTTAAGAATATCAAATCATCTAATCCTTGAGGAAAAATATGTTCAAGAATATGCTTACTTTTCACATCTTTTTTGGATTTGTCAGTTTTTCTTTTCATTTATGGTTTTATTTCATTTTGGTCAGAAAGGATACATTGTGTGATTTCAGTCTTCTTAATTTTTTTTTTTTCAGTTCCAAGAACTCACAAGGGAATCTTTTATTGTGTTTTAAATTAAAGCTGCATTTAAAAAGGACAAACTCTCCCAAATGTTGCTTTTACATCTCTGGCTCAGAATATTATACTTTTAACTTCATTTTTCTTATAACTTGGAATAGTAGATAAATTTTTCTTTGGAAATATCAAGGGAAAATGCAGTGTTTCAGGTTAACCCTAGAATCCTTCCTAGGTTTTAGATGTGTTACTGACCAAAAGAACTTGTTCCTTATCCAAGAGATCTCAAACCTCTGTGGGGCAATTCCTCTTGCCAGAGAGAGAAGAGGAACAAAATTAGGCCAGCATGGGTCCCAGGCAGGGCAAGCCAGAGAGTGAGTCTGGAAGGACTGGCTAGAGAGACTTGACGTCAGAATGGACACCCACTAGCTTTTAAACAATTTTGGATATTATTTGTTTTTTATTATAAAACACATGAAATTTATAATCTTTTTTTTTGGGGGGGGGACAGAGTCTCACTTTGTTGCCCACGCTAGAGTGAGTGCCGTGGCATCAGCCTAGCTCACAGCAACCTCAATCTCCTGGGCTCAAGCAATCCTGCTGCCTCAGCTTCCCTAGTAGCTGGGACTACAGGCATGCACCACCATGCCCGGCTAATTTTTTCTATATATATATTATTTGGCCAATTAATGTCTTTCTATTTATAGTAGAGACGGGGTCTCACTCTTGCTCAGGCTGGTTTCGAACTCCTGACCTTGAGCAATCCGCCCGCCTAGGCCGCCTAGTACAGGCGCGAGCCACCGCCCTCGGCCTTGAAATTTATAATCTTAAATATTTTGATTATACAGTTTACTCACAGTAAGTAAATTAACAATGTTATGGAACATATACCATTTACAAGCACTATTCTATTTTTCTTTGTTTCTAAAAATTAATCTACTTTAAATATTTTATATAGGCAGATACGTAAAGTGTCACTGTTCAGGTGGCTAGCTTATTTCATTTAGTATAAAGACATGATTTATCTTTATTATAAAGTTATAAGATTTTTTCGTTTTTAAAATTAAATAATACTCCATTATTTTTATATACAAAATTATATTTATCCATTCAGGCTTATCCATTCAGGTTTTATCAGGCAAATTTGTGTTGTATTTGCATATTGGCTTTTATGAATAATGCTGCAATAAATATGGATGTGCCAATAACTCTCCATTTGACCATGTTCGGGAGGGTTTTATGTCTGTTCTACATTTTGTTTCATTGTTCTAGTTGTCTGACTTTATGCCAGTAGCAGACTGCTTTGATTTGTTTACCTTTGTAACATGTCTTCAAATTAGAAAGGTATGCCTCCAACATTGTTTCTTTTTTCAAGATTGTTGTGTTCTTCATGGTACTTTGGGATTCCATATGATTTTTAAACTTCTTTTTGTAAAAATGTTACCTTGAGAATTTTAAAAAGATGGCATTGAATTTATAGGTCACTTTGGGCAGTAGGGACGTCTTAAAAATAGTAAGAGCATTTCAAACTTTGAAGAGCATTCTCAAGACTACATCATTTAGTTTCCATTTACTTATAGATATTCTGTTTTTCCATCTGTTCTTGATTTCTAGTTTTATTCCATTTCAGTCACAGATAAATGTCTGTAGTTGTTTAATTTTTAAAAAACCTGTAGAGAAACTTATCGTGGACTAACACTTACTCTGTCCAGGAGAATGTTTTTGAGCTGTTTGTAAGATTTTGTATCGTGTTGTTGCGTGGAGTGCTATCTATATGTCTGTTAGGTATAACTGTTTTATAGTGCTTTCAAGTTCTCTGTTTCCTCATTTAATATTGTGTTTTGAATTATTATTCACTACCAAAAGTGGGGTATTGCTGGATCCTACCGTTATGACATAGCTATGTATTTCTAGCTTTAATTCTGTCAATGCTTCCTTCACACGTTTGGCAACCTTTATTTTATACACACACACACAAATATATAGAAATGTAAAAATAAATCACAGGTTTCCAGTGAATGAACCTTTTTATTATTATTTAATATCATTCTTTGTCTTTTGTGATAGGTTTGACTTAAAGTATGTTATATGAATAAGACAAGTTTTGACTCAAAATATATTGAGCCTAATTTTGACCCCCCGTTCTCATTTGATCAGCATTTGCATGGAATGTTTTCTATACTGCCAATTTTATTCTGTATTTTCTCATTTGATGGAAGGTGAATCTCTTGCAGACAGTATATAGTCAGATGTTTTTATTAGTATTTTCTTAAATCTCTTTATTCAATGTATGTCTTTTGAATGTGATGTTTACTCCATGAGTATTCACATAAAAGAGAAGGAGTTACTCTTGCTGTTTTATCAGTCGTGGTTTTTTTTTGTTGTAGCTCTCTTCTTTTTCTCTCTTTCCTCCTTTGTGTCTCATTGTTCTGTGTAGTAACATGCTTTGACTCCTTTGTTATTGTTTTAGTGTGTCACTATAAGCATTTTCATTATGGTTATCATGATGACAGCACAGTGCTTCTTATAGTTACAACAATATATTTTGACATGTTAACAACTGAAATTTAGTGGCATACCAAAATTTTTCCTCATTTCATCTGCCATCATCTTTGTTATTGATGTACCAGTTATATCTTGTTACATCATATACCCATTAACAGAGGTGTGGTGTTAATTTTCTGATTTTGTCTTCAAATTTTAGATTATGAATAAAAATGTTTTATATACCGTCATTATGATACTAGAGAGTTTTACTTAGATATACTTTCACATCTTTTCCATAGAGTTATTTGGTTTCATATAACTTCGTGTTGTAGTCTAGCATCGTTTTATTGTTAATGCAAGGGGCTCCCTTTGGAATTTCTTGTGGGTAATAAACCTTTTCTGTATGTCATTATTTTGTGAAATCTTTATTTTTCTTCATTTAGAAGGGCAGTTTTGGTTCTACTTTGAAGTTTTCATTTTTTAGCAACTTGACTATATCACCCAACTGTTTTCTGGCATGCGTGTTTTCTGTTGATAAATCTATTAGTAATCTCTAAGAAGCATATTTATATAGATAACATGTATTTTCTCCTGCTGCCTTAAAGATTCCTTTGTTGTGTGTGACTTTCAAAACTTTGCATATATTTGTCCTTTGTGGGTCCTTTGGTGTTTTTCCTAGCTGAAGTATGTAGAGCTTCTCAGTATGTGTATGTACTTATTCTTTCCTTTTAGATTTTCTCAGTCATTTGTTATTGTATGCCTCAGCTGAATAGTGTATCTTTTCTTCTGCTTCTATGTTTTATTGTTATTCTCATTTTCCTGATTTCATTTAGTGCTCAGTATTGTTCCAGTTTCACACATTAAGCAGCATTCACATGGTTATTTTTAATTTTTTCAGGTAATTTATAATGTCCAATACTTTATGGTTGATTTCTTGTTATTTTGTTTCTCTGACATTTTGTGTATGTTGTAATCTTTGGTTGAGATTTGAGAATTAACAAAATTAGCTTTCACAAACTTCATCAAGTGGCTTTGTCCTGGGGGACTCTGCTACCGATTCGCTGTACTGGGGAGGAGCCTCAAATCTGTTCTGAAGATGTTTCTTCTGTGACAGTTTTTGTTTATTTTCCATTTAAAGTAACTTTCCCAGATTTCTTCTTAGGAGCCTGTGATCATATGCTATAAGTGTTCTCCATCTGTGGTACTGAAATCTTCCTCCTGCTGTAATAATCTTTTACGTTTGGTTTCAGCACACTCTCTTTCAAATAATAGCATGGTTCGTTTCAGAACTCTCTGTTAAGGGGGACAGAAACCAGTCTTTGGAAGGGCTTCTAAGAGCTAGAAATATAGTCAACATTTTCCTTTTGAGAGAGAAGCTGGGATTTGGGAATGTACTTCTATGTGTACCATGCTGTATTAGAAGGAGGAATGTCCATGGATGGTAAATATAACAAAATTTCTTTCTCTTTCATGTTGCTTTTGGCTTTGTGCTCACCTACTATTCTGTGAACTCTTCTCTGGTTATTAGAATTCCCACAAAGGCAATTTGGTAAGTATAATTTTTTATATTTGTTTATCTAAAAGAGAATTAGAGCCTGCGTACTATATCATGCCATCTTGCTAAAGTGCTTCATATTATTTTACATATTAAATTTATAATGTTTATTTATCTGATTATGAAAAAAAGATACAAGGGGGATAATTTATTTTTAAAATTTCTTTCAGCTGTGCCTTCCCATTCTACCCAACACTATTTGCCAGAGCAGCGTGTAAAATGTATAATACCAAAAGTGATACCAAGAAGATATGGAAGCTGTGCCCTTGAGAATGCACAATTAACAAAAGACTGGGAAAGTGTGGGTGAGTGTAAGGAGCAGAAAGGATGCCATAATGAACATAACCAATGTTTAGTGACTACACATTGCAAACTCTTCCAGTGTAATGAATGTTTGAAAGTCTTCAGGAAATCTTCAAATCTAAATAGACATAAGTTGAGATATAGTATAGAGAAATTTTTTAAATGTAAAGAATGTGGGAAAGCCTCTAACCAATGCTCACATATTTCTGAAATTAAAATAATTTCTAATACAAAGGAATATTATAAATTGAAAGAATGTGGCAAAGTCTTTAATCAGTGCTTATACAATACTAAACGTAAGAGAGCTCATCCTGGAGAGAAAGCACACACATGTGAAGAACGTGGCGAAGACTTTCACAGGTACTCAGCCCTTTCTGCACATAAAGGAATTCACACAAGAGAGAAACCCTACAAGTGTGCAGAATGTGGCAAAAACTTTAATGATATCTCAAGCCTTACTAAACATAAGAGAATTAATAGTGGAGAGAAACCATATAAATGTTTAGAATATGGCAAAGCTTTTAGCCCGTGCTCAGCTATTAATTTGCAGAAAAGAATTTATACTAGAGAGAAACTGCACAAATGTGAAGAATGTGGCAAAGCTTTTAAGCAGTGTTCAAAACTTTATGAACATAAAATAAGTCATACCAGAGTGAAACCCTACAAATGTGAAGAGTGTGGTAAAGCCTTTAAACGGTCATCAAGCCTTCCTGTACATAAGAGAATACATACTGGAGAGAAACCATTCAAATGTGAAGAATGTGGCAAAGCATTTAACTGGTCTTCACAACTTAAACGTCATAACATAATTCATACTGGAGAGACACCATACAAGTGTGAAGAATGTGGCAAAGCCTTTAACTGGTCCTCACACTTTACTGCACATAAGAGAATTCATACTGGAGAGACACCATACAAATGTGAAGAATGTGGCAAAGCCTTTAACTGGTTCTCACACTTTACTGCACATAAGAGAACCCATATTGGAGAGAAAACATACAAATGTGAAGAATGTGGCAAAGCCTTTAACTGGTCCTCACAACTTAAAAGTCATAAAACAATTCATACTGGAGAGAAATCCTACAAATGTGAGGAATGTGGCAAAGCTTTTTACTGGTCCTCATGTTTTACTGCACATAAGAGAATTCATACTGGAGAGAAACCATTCAAATGTGAAGAATGTGGCAAAGCTTTTAGCAATTGCTCAATACTTAAAACACATAAGCGAATTCATACTGGAGAGAAACCGTGCAAATGTGAAGAATGTGGCAAAACTTTTGGCAATAGCTCAATACTTAAAACACATGAGAGAAGTCATACTGGAGCAAAACCATTCAAATGTGAAGAATGTGGCAAAGCTTTTGGCTATTGCTCAATACTTAAAAGACATAAGAAAATTCATACTGGAGAGAAACCGTACAAATGTGAAGAATGTGGCAAAGCTTTCAGCTGTTGCTCAAAACTTAAAAGACACAAGACAATTCATACTGGAGAGAAACCGTTCAAATGTGAAGAATGTGGCAAAGCCTTTAACCGGTCTTCAGAACTTAAAAGTCATAACATAATTCATACTGAAGAGAAAGAAACCCTACAAATGTGAAGAATGTGGCAAAGTCTTTAAACAGTCTTCAAGCCTCATTACACATAAGAGAACTCATACTGGAGAGAAAGTGTTCAAATGTGGAGAATGGCAAGGCATTTAACTGGTCTTCACAACTTAAAAGTCATGATATATTTCATACTGGAAAGAAACCCTACAAATGTTAAGAACGTGCCAAAGCTTTTAGCTGTTGCTCATAACTGAAATCACATAAGAGAATTTGTACTGGAGAGGAACCATAGAAATGTGAAGACTGTAGCAAAGCCTTTCACCTTTGCTCACATCTTAAAAGACATATGAGAATTCATACTGGAGAGTAACTGTAGAAATGTGAAGAATGTGACAAAGCCTTTAATGAGTTAAACCCTACAGATGAGAACAATGTGGCAAAGCATTTAATCAGTGTCCATTCCCTGCTGAGCAAAAAGAATATACACTAGAGAGAAACCATGCAAATATAAAGACTGTAGTAAAGTTTTTGACTTATGCTCAAAACGGTCTATTCATGAGGGAATTCAACCAGTGGAAAACCTTACAAATGGGAACAATGTGGCTAGGTCTGTATCCAGTACTCACACTTTTTTGTATATAGGATAATTCCTATTGGAGAGAAACCCTGTAAATGTGAAAAATGTGGCAAAATCTTTAACCACTGTTTAAACCTTTATAAGCATACCAGAATGAAACCATATGAAACTGAAAAATGTGGTAAATATTTTGCATAGTGCTTTTATTTTAGTATATGTGAGAGAATTGATGCACAAACAAGATCCACAGATGTAAATAAAGTGGGGTAGCCTTTAATAACTGATCACATATTACTCAACACCAGAGAGTCATACTGGGTAACTGATAGAAATGTAACGAGTGTCAAACACCTTTCAGAACATAAAAATCTTAGAGTGCACCAGAGTAGTTATACTAAAAAAAGTGACAACTACAAAGAGTGGCACAATATCTTTAGTTGCATCACAGATTTTATTGTGCACAAGATAATTTATAGTGGGAGGAATCCTCCATTGATTGCTCAAACTTTATTTAATTAAGAAAATTTGGGTTGGAGAGACACTCTTCAAATAGCGAATTCTGAAAAACCTTTGTTCAGTAACATAGCTTTGAAAACACCAGAGGTTATATGAAAAGATATTTTGCATATTCTGTAATTTGAAAAAAATATTTAATTAAAAAGTCATGTCTAAATAAATACCAGAAGACTCACAGTAGGAATGACAAAGATGCTAATACTTTCAGAGATTGATGTAGGATTTTGCTAATAGAGAACCCAATGTTAAATAGTTATGTTTAAAAACAGCAGGATATTGATTGTTTTTGGAGAGTTATAATTACATTTAGAGTATACTTTTTGCATTATAATTTCATGTTTTTTAGAAAATCGAATGTCAAGGTAATTCAGTTTTAAATTTTTGATGCTATGTCATTCCCAGTGTTTTTATGAAAGAACGTCGTGAATCATTGCTGCATCAGAGATATGAATGGTCTTTCTAAATTAGGTGGGCATCATTCATGTGCTCTTACAATGAACATTAAAGACACTAAAATGTAAGATGCTTGAATAAAATGAAGAAACTCTTTGTGATTAACATACAAGTGCATTGCAGGTGATGTTGACGGTAGTTGCACATAGTAATCTTCTTTATTATAGTTAGAGACATTTGAGATGTTAGAATTAAATTGATTTATCAGTTGCATACTTAGGTAATAAAATACAGTAGACGTTGAAGTGAGTTTTTAAAGAGTGTGTGTGAACTTAATTTTTTAAATAAAATTGTGTTTAATGTGTTGAGTGTTGTACTTTGAATAAAGTGTTATACTGCCACCAATGTTAAGCTGTCCCACCTTATTCAAAGTTGTAGGTAATAGCTGGTAACAAAATACCATTGGGTATCATCACATAATAACATGTTTAGTGACCTTTATTCCAATAGGCTTTAAACTTCAAATATTTTCAAAAATGTTATTACTATAGGTTATATTCTTACTTTGTGTCACTAAAATGCTATAGAGAGGCATACATTTCTGAATCCTGAACGACAATTTACAAGATTTCATCACACATTTTTTTTTGAACATGTGAGCTTTCTGGCCTGTAAAATATAAATATACTTTTTTTTTTTTTTATTTCCAGGGAGTCAAATATAGAACTATATCACTCTAAAGATAAATTTTAGTTGTAAGAGGATTATGGAGACAGTAACTGTGTTTATGTTGTGCGTATCTCTTTGGTGAAGAAAAAAGGTACATTGAAAAAACCAGATAATTCCAAAAGTGTTGATAATCTGCTAGTAATGTAGAAACCTCAAAAATTCTGAAAATAAGTACATATTCTCTTTTTTGTATTGAATTTCATTCTCTAAAACCTTATGGCTCCTGATTCAGAATCTCCCCATGAAAATTTTAATTTTCCTTTTAAACTAAATTTTAGTTTTAATTGTCATCGACTCATGCTAGACCTAAAACATAATATTTTCCTTTAAAAGTTCATGAAGTATTCTTTATATGACATGCTCAGATATTACAGGAATAGCTCTTAAGATGTGGCGCTCACAAAATAATTTGAAGATATGATTAATTCCACATTGGATGCATAATGTGAAATTGTGTACATTTTTACATTCCATTTTTTTCTCTAAATTGGAGAATCCTATATGAGCTAGTTTTTCTATAGTTATTTGCTGGAGCCAGCCGGCAACGTGGGGCACCTGGAGTTAGGGGGTGAGGCTGAGAAATGAAGAGACAACAAAAAGATGGGGACGGGAGGACGGAGTCCTTGGTGACTGCCATGCCGCATTTATTTCAGTTGCTATGTTTATACAGGTAAGAACAAAGGAGAAGTGAAATGCAATGGAACAGGTGGTACATGGCTTCATTAAACCAGAAAACAAAACAGTTCTTGTTTCTTTCATCCTTAAGTCATTTTGATAGTCCTTTCCCTCGCTTAAGCAGTTTTCTAATCTACAACTTAACTTTCTTCTGATATCAAAAAGCTACAAATACTCAACTATGATCACTCAGACAGTTCAAGGAAAAGAGCACCCAAGCATAATTAACAATCCTGGGAAAGGAATGTGCAGGGCTTCGGGGGGCCTATAAGCTACGTGGGCTGTGTGCTATCTCCAGCACCCTCCGTGAGCTGGAAGAATGGCCAAGATGTCAGAGCTCTGAGTCGAGGCGTCAGGTGCTATGTCTCAAGGACCCCAGTTTTCTGGGCAGCAACCGCACTTCAACTCTCCCGTGTCTGGGACAGCTCCCAACAGCTATTATTTATTTCCGTTTGTGTAGAGTAATAGACATAACTGAATTTGTTGACTTTGTTGGGACAGTTGGCTTCGGTAAACCTTGGAAAGCTTCATAAGTCATGAGTTGTTTTGATATATGAAGTGGACAAACACAAGACAGCTCTTGGCATGTAATGGATTTTTCATAATTAGCAGTAAGTATTCCTGGAGGAATGATGGAATATTTTATGGCTCCACATAAAAGATAGAAAATAATCTGCTTGTTTATGTGCAAAGAGGACACCTTTTTCCAGGCTGCACAAAGGACCCTGCTTCAACTTAGAGGAATTCTGTATTTTTAATTCCCTGATTATCCCTAGGCCCCTGGTGTCTCATCTCCAGCTGCATGTGCATCTCAGCCCTTCTTCTCCTCTTTCCCTGTGTTGTGCCTAACAGCTTACTCACTGTCCTCGCCACGCCATGTAATTTCGCATAGCACATTTTAGATTATAATGAGAAGTTTTGAATTTTTTTTTTTTTTTGTGAAACAGAGTCTCACTTTGTTGCCCAGGCTAGAGTGAGTGCCGTGGCGTCAACCTGGCTCACAGCAACCTCAATCTCCGGGGCTCAGTGATCCTACTGCCTCAGCCTCCCGAGTAGCTGGGACTACAGGCATGCGCCACCATGCCCGGCTAATTTTTTGTATATATATTTTTAGTTGGTCAATTAATTTATTTCTATTTTTGGTAGAGACGGGGTCTCGCTCAGGTTGGTTTCGAACTCCTGACCTTGAGCAATCTGCCCGCCTTGGCCTCCCAAAGTGCTAGGATTATAGGCGTGAGCCACCATGCCCGGCTGAATTTTTTTAATGTGGTGAAAAAATATTTTTATCTGGATAGTTTGAAAGCCTTTATGGGGCTGTGTGGAAAGTATGCAGCCATGTCCTATGAAACGTGAGAAAAATGGCTTGATACTTTTGAGACAGCCCACATATAGGGTATAAAAGAAACATTCTGATTACTTAATTGAGATAAGAATGATATAGTATCCATTGAATAGAGGGTTAAAACAGACTGTTAGTATTGTTTGCCTTTGTGAAGGAAAAATGTTAGACTAGGAACAGCATTAATCGTGGGCCTTAACCTATTGTAAATAATATGTAAAGACACACATCAGAATATGGAAAGTTCTTAAGATTAAATGTCTCTTTGAAATAAAATCTTCAAGAAAGTCAATAGTAAATTTGGAATTTAGTTTTTCAATGAAATTTTTATATCAGAACTTATGTTTCTATGCAGAATATCCTTTTTTTGAGTGTACATAGTAAATGTTGGACAGTAATTGATTTATGTGGGTATAAAATTTGGAATGATCTTTCTTTCCCAGATATTGCAATCTTGGGGAATTTCTCAAATTATTATATCTTCATTTTAATAACATTTTTCACTTCAAATGGAATGTGTCTAATTTTGCACACCACTGCTCTTAGATGCTTAATGTTTTCCTAATATAACTTGCCATATCCTGCCAGTTTTGTCCATTGTTCTCACCAGGTATGAAGTCAAGTTGCTTTAGATGGAATGTAGTTGGATTTTTTAATTCTTTTATTTAACTTGTGTCTTCTGACTTGAAACACTAGTACATAAATATTTACATAATTTTCTCAAATGAAGGACTTACAATTTCCCTAATGTGAATTCTTTTATGTAACTTTTGTTACTATCTTTTCTTTCTTTCCTCTCCTTCTGTCCTGCATTTTGCCTGAGTTTTAGTGACCTATTTTGTTTCTTTGCCCACCTTCCTTTCTGTATCTCTATAAACATTTTTCTTATGTTCACTGTGAGAATTACATAAAATCTTTTGAACTTGCAATTTATGTTAAACTGATAACCACTTCAGTTGCATACAAAAATTCCTAACCTTTACATCTGCCTTCAACTTTATGAAACTGATGTCAGTAGTTATGTCTTTTTATATTGTATATAAATTAACACATGGGAGTGATCATTTATATTTTGCCTTTCAAATTTTATAGTATAATTAATGTTTTGCACCATCATTATGATAATACAGAATTTTATTTTTGATATGTGCATATTTTTCCCAGAGAGTTATGTAGTTGTCATGGAAGATAGAAACCAGCTTTGGAAAGGCCATGAAAAACCAGATGTGTGGACATGAGCCCATAGTTTCATTCTCTGTTGAAAGGGAATCCAGGAGATCAGATTGTACTACCAAAGTGATAACTCTGTATAACGAGGGGGTGTGGGGGGAGGTGGCTTTGGTGGATAAATGTAACAAACTTTCCTTCCCCTTCCATGTGGTTCTTGGTGTTATTCTCATCTGGGGTGCTATGCACAATTAGCAGTTATGATTTCTAAAAGAATGATGTTTTTAAATATATTTTGAAGGTCATACATCTATGATAGAAGTAAGACCATGGTATTCTATTGTGGTTTATTGTTAATGTTTTTGGTATAGTTTTATATATTCAAATTGTGAAGTATATTCACCTGAGTCTAGTTAGTGAGATACTTTGTTATTTTCATTTCCTTCAAAACTGTCTTCCCATTGCACCCAAGACCTATTGCCAGAGCAGGGCATAAAAGATTCATTCCACAAACCAATAATGAGACTATATGGAAGCTGTGGCCTTGAAAATACATACTTAAGAAAAGACTAGGAGTGTGGGGGTGAGTGTAAGAAGCAGAAAGTATGTTATGTTGGTCTCACCCAATGTTTATCAACTACCCATAGAAAAATCTTCAAATGTTATAAATGTGTAAAAGTCTTTAGCAAATCCTGAAATCTAAATAGACATAAGACAAGACATACTGGAGAGAAAAGTTTCAAACGTAATGAATGTGGCAAAACTTTTAACCACAGCTCAAATGTTTATGGACATAGGAAATTTCATACCAGAGAGAAACCCTACAAGTGTGAAAAATGTGGAAAACTCTTTAACAGGTACTCAAAACTTACTATACATAAGGAGAATTCACATTGGAGAGAGACCCTACAAATGTGAAGAATGTGGCAAAGCCTTTACTTGGTGTACACAACTTACTCTACATAAACGAATTCATTCAGGAGAGAAACCCTGCAAATGTGAGGCATGTGGCAAAGCTTTTAACCAGTACTTAGTCCTTACTGTACATAAATGAATTCATACAGGAAGGAAGCCACACAAATGTGAAGAATGTGGCAAACCCTTTACCTAGTGCTCACAACTTACTCTACAAAGGAATTCGTACTAGAGAAAAATTCTAACAATGTGAGAAATGTGGCAAAGTCTTTAAAAACTGTTCACATCTTACTCGATATCAAAGAAATACTGGATAAAAGTGAGATACATCTAGTGACTATGAAAGTGCTTTCCCAAAGTATTAACCTTAAAATCAACAATAGTACTATACTTAAAGTAAAACAATAATAATGTAGAGTGCTGACAATACCTTTAGTTATAACAGAGATCTTATTGGACATGGGAGAACTTACACTGAAAGACATGCTCCCATATTTTCTCAAACATTGTTCAATATAAAAATTAATTGATAGAAACTTTACAAATGTAATCAATGTGAAAAAATATTTATGTAAAACGTATACCTTAGAGAACAACAAAGAATTGATACTTAAAACTACTTGACAGATATAATAAATTTCAGAACAAATTTAATAATAAAGTCTAAATAAATATCAGAGGATTCTAACACATTCACACATTTCTTTAAACCAGGTTGTTTATAGAGAATAATCCAGTAGATGCTGGGCTTTCATTCTTAGTGTGTATGTGAATGTATGTGGTTAATGGTAGCTACATCACAGTTATTAGAAGTCTTTCTGTATTAAGTAGGCATCATTCATGTACTTTTCCATAGAAAATTAAAAACACTGAAATGCAAGTTGTATGAAATGGAGAGGTGCTTTGTGGTTGACTTATAACAAACATTATTTCAAGTGATGTATGGTATAGGTATGCAAACTAATGTCCTTCTCATTAATTAAAACAAGCTTTCAGTGCTTTAACCACTTTGGTACGGCGCTCACGGGCCGCAAAACCTTGCCCACAGCTGGCACTCATAGTCTGCAGTTTGTGCTGCGCATTGACGACGAGTCCGTTTTGCTCTTGTGTGATGAGGAAAGTTTTAAAGCACTGAAAGCTTGTTTTACTTTACAGGCAGCTTTATTTGTAATGTACATCAGAATAGGTAACATACATAAATGTTTTTATAATGTTATTTTTAAATGGTCACAATTTTATTTTGATAAATGAAAAATTAGAAAGGTCATATCATGGCTGTCAGCTAAAGTCAATGCTCCGTTCGTCTGTGGCTGTCAACAACTATAGCTGATGCTTGGCTGTGCACGTTCATCTGTGGCTGTCAACAACTATAGCTGATGCTTGGCTGTGCACGTTCATCTGTGGCTGTCGACTATAGCTGATGCTTGGCTGTGCACGTTCATCTGTGGCTGTCGACTATAGCTGATGCTTGGCTGTGCACGTTCACCTGTGGCTGTCGACTATAGCTGATGCTTGGCTGTGCACGTTCATCTGTGGCTATCAACTATAGCCGACATTTGCACTGAAGTGGTTAAAGCTTTCCTCATCACACAAGAGCAAAACTTCGTGCAGACTATGAGTGCCAGCTGTGGGCAAGGTTTCGTGGCTGGTGAGCGCTGTACAGAAGTGGTTAATGTTTTCTTTGAGTAGTTCCAAGGTTTCAGGTCTTAGATTTAAGTCTTTAATCCATTTTGATTTGATTTTTGTTTGTGGCGAGAGATGAGGGTCTAATTTTATTCTTTTGTGTGTGGACATCCAGTTTTCCCAGCATTCTTTATTGAAGAGACTGTTCTTTCCCCACTCTATGTTCTTGGCAACTTTGTTGAAGGTAATTTCACTATAGACGTGTGGCTATATTTTTGGGATCTCTATTATGTCACACTGGTCTATGTGTCTGTTCTTGGGCCAATACTATGCTGTTTTGTTCACTATAGCTCTGAAGTATAATTTGAGGTCAGGTAATAAATTATAATTCCTCTAGTTTTGTCCTTTAGGTAAGAATGGCTTCGGATATTCTGGGTCTCTTTGGGTTCCTATAAACTTTAGAATATTTTTTATATTTCTGTGAAGAATGTCATTGGTATTTTAATGGAGATTGCATTGATTCTGTATATTACTTTTGGTAGTATGGACATTTTAATAATAGTGATTTTTATCAATCCATGAGCATGGAATATATTTCCATTTTTAGTTTTTTTTTTCAATTTCTTTTATCAATTTTTAATAGTTTTCATCGTACTGATCTATCATTCCATTAAGTAAGATTATTCCTAGGTATTTTGTTTTATTTCTTATTTTATTTCATTTTATTGTTTGTAGCTATGATAAATGGGATTACTTTATTGGTTTTTTTAGAGTATTTACTGGTGGCATATAGACATGCTACTGATATTTTAAATGTTGATTTTGTGTCTTGCAACTGTATTGAATTTGTTTTTTAGTTCTAAAAGTTTGTTGTGGAGATTTGCCCCCTCTAATAGTTTTTAGATTTTTTTGTATAGTTTTTTTAGTTCCTTATATATTTTTGCCACTAAACCATTAGATGTATAACTTAGAAGTATTTTCTCTGATCTGTATGTTTTATCATTCCATTATCTTATGATGTGCAAAAGCTATTAATTTGAAGTAATTTTGTTTGTCTGTTATTTTCATTTATTATTTGCATTGCCTGTGATTTTGAGTTCAAGCGCATACCAATTATGCGATATTCAGACCAATATTGTGTAGCCTTCCCATTATTTTGAAGTAGTGTCAAAGTTTCAGGTTTTACATTTAAGTCTTTAATCCATTTTAGTTGGTTTTTAGTATATTGTTCTACTTGTGGATATCCTTTTGTTGAAACATCACATATGGAAGAGATTGTCCTTGATTCATTATTGGTCCTTTCATCTTTATCTGAAATCAGTTATCTGTAAATGTACACATTTTTTGTGTCTTCACTGTGCTTCATTGGCCTATATGTCTGTTTTTCTGGTTGTATTATATTATTTCAGTTACTATACTTTGCTGTGTGAATTCAGATAGTGTGATAAAGTCAGCTTTTTTGGGGGGGGGGTTTAGTTGCTTTGGTCATTCAGGGTCTTTTGTGCTACCATATGAATTTCAGATTTATTAGAATTTTTTTGTGAAAAATGTAATGGGTATTTTGATAAGGATTCCATTGAAGCGGTAGATAATTTTGTGTGGTATAGACATTTTAATAATGTTAATTATGCAAATGATGAATAAGGGACATCTTCCATTTATTTTGACTTCTTAAAGTTCTTACATAAATGTACAGATTATTCACATTTTGGTTAAAATTTATTTCAAAGAATTTTTTTGTAGCTATTGCATATGGGAATGTTTTCTTGGTTTCCTTTTCAGATAGCTTATTGTGAGCATATAGAAACACTGCCAACTTTTTGTGTTGGTTTGTATCCAGCATGTTTACTGAATCTATTATTTCTAACAGTTTTTTGGTGAAATCTTTAGGGATTTCTACAAATAAGATCATATCAATTATAAACAAGGACAATTTAATTTCTTCTTTTCCCATCTGGAAGCTTTTGATTTTGTTCTCTAATTTCTGTGGTTTAGACATCTAGGACAGTTTAGGATGAGAGTGCTGAAAGTGGGCATCCCAGTCACATTACGGAGAAAAAGCTCACAACTCTTTTTCTATTTGTTATGATGTTAGCCACACATTTGTCATATATGACCTTTATTGGGTGGAGGTGCAGTTGTTCTATACCTAACATGTTGAGAATGTGCATCATGAAGGAATGTGGAATTTTTTCCTGGGCTCTGTCATTTTGGTCAGAAATATGGGAAGATGCATCCATACTTACAGGATGCCATGAGGGCATTGTATCTAAAATGACCTGTTTATCATCTCTGTCGTGAGTGGGTGATTCCCTAAATATAATTGAGTCACATGGATTGTCATCTGCTTTGTTTACTGGATTATGGCATAACCATTTTCAGAAAGGGGACATGCCTTATGAGAGTGGGTTAAATACCCACTGCAAATATATAAAACAATAAAATATTTGCCTATGTATAGTTATCAAATAAATTACCTTTCTGTTATGTGGCTTCTATTATGCACTGTATATTATCAATATGATTCAGACATCTAGTGACAAAATAAGTATAAATAAACTGGTGGTCATTTTCCATATGTTATTTTCTGTTACTAGAATACCATTCTTAAAACATGGGGACCAGTATGTCTTAAAAGCAATATTATTCCTGTGTTTCTCCAGGGCCTACCATGTTAGTAGAACCTGAGTGTACTGTGGGTGCAGATGTATCTTTGTGGGAAGTATTAGATTTTTGGTTTTGGCAGTTTAGATAAATGCATCCATTTCATATATTAGGCTTTGGTAGAAAGAGTAACAAACAGTTAATCAACTGTGCAAATTGTTCCTTAAAATTTTGTCTACACCAGGCTATTCAAGATCAATGATCTATGTCAGCTATCGATTTTTAAATATGAGACATGAACAACAACTGTTAAAATTTTTGCCTTGCTTTTCAAATTTATACTTTGGGGAGGCAGAGCTGTATGTTACCTTTAAACATAGATGTCCATTTACCTCAGAATATAAACCTAAAGAGGATTGTGAATTTTGGAATATTTGGACTCTTATAAATGATTTTCTAAAACCTGGATTAAAACAATAGTTTATATCTTTAGAAATTGACCTGACAAGGTAATAGCAAAAGTTGCTGCCTGTAGTAAATATTCAAGGAAGAAGCACTATGTGATTATTTAGATTCTCTTTCTATATGTATGTATAATTGTGTGGATTATTTTCCATATAATTTGAAAGGTATATGTCAGCGATTTCCCCCTAAGTCTTGAAAACTTGTGTAAGGATTATCTGGGATAATAAGTAAACTAAGAAAAGCAGGACAATTTGAGGGTTCCAGGGACTGTTTGTTGGCAGTGTAATGGCCCCAGAAAAAACAACCACAGCCTAATCGTTGGCTCCTGTAAATATGTTAGGCTGTGTGACAGGGTAGAATTAAGGTTGCAGATGAATTTAAGGTTGCTAATCAGCTGTCTTAAAGAGATTACCCTGGGTTATCTGGGTGGGCTCAATATAATCACCAGGGTCCTTTGATGGGTAATCAGGAGTCAAGAGACTCAGTGTCAAAATGAGGTAAAGTAAGAACAAGGTGACCCACCATGGGTGCCACTAATGTTGGTGGGCAGACAGGAGCCAAGGACGTCAGGTGGCTTTCAGAAGCTGGAGATAAAAAACAGGTAAGAAAATAGACTCACATCTACAACCTGTGGAGATAAACCTCATCCTACTGACACACTAATTTATTAATAATTTATTAATAAGACCATTTTAGTCTTTTGACCTCCAGAAATGCTATGTAATGCTATGCAATGCATGTTTAAACATGCTGTTTTAAGCATCTAAGTGTGTAATAACATGTTACAGCAGGAAGTGGGAACTAACTCAGGAATATTGTCACATATTATAGGAAGCTTTTTAAAAACTTAATATTAATAAAATCCTATTTCCATTCTGTCAAAATCAGTGATATTTTTTAACTGTTGGCAAGACTCCATTATATCTCCATATAGGAAATGAGCTGTAGGCAATAAGTCAGAATATTAAAAAGTCAGAAACTGGCCGGGCGCGGTGGCCCACACCTGGAGGCCAAGGCGGACGGATTGCTCGAAGTCAGGAGTTCGAAACCAGCCTGAACAAGAGCGAGACCATGTCTCTACTATAAATAGAAATAAATTAATTGGCCAACTGCCGGAGCCAGCTGGCCACATGCGGCACCTGGAGTTAGGGGGCGAGGATGAGAAATAGACAACACACAGATGGGAACGGGAGGACGGAGTCTGTGAGGACTGCGGTGCTGCGTTTATTTTAGGGGCTACATTTATACAGACAAGATCAAAAGGAAACTGATACAATGGAACAAATGGCACATGCTTACATTAGTTCAGAAACTGGATAGTTCTTGTTTTGGGGGCCATAAACTGACTTCATGGATTTTCTATTGGTTGAGCAATTTTCCCATCACCTAATCTAAACCATAACTTCTTCTAAGATCAATAGGGCTATAAATACCTGACTAATTAGTCAAGGCAGTCCAGGGTAAAGAACAATCAGGAATGACTAACAGGGCTGCCTAGGGTAAAGAATACTTAGGCCTACAGGGCACACTATTCAAAGAGAACTCCGTGCAACTGATTACCTCAGTGACTTTCTATGACTGCAGCTGTATTTCCAGTATCCTCTGTAGTCAAGGAGAAAGGTCAGAACGTCAGAGCTTTGATTCAGGGCAGGTGCTATGTCATTAAAGACCCCAGCGTTCCGGGCAGCAGCTATGCCTAGAATCTCCCATGTTCAGGACAGCTCCCAACAGCCAACTAATATATATACAAAAAATTAGCCGGGCGTGGTGGCGCATGCCTGTAGTCCCAGCTACTCGGGAGGCTGAGGCAGGAGGATCGCTTGAGCCCAGGAGATTGAGGTTGCTGTGAGCTAGGCTGACCCCACGGCACTCACTCTAGCCTGGGCAACAAAGCGAGACTGTCGCAAAAAATAAAAAGTCAGAAACTATGTAATAAAGATAAGAATTCTTGGCCTCCAGTTGTTAGATTTGGTGATTCCTTTTCCATTAACATAAAATTAATTTAGTTCATCTAGACAAGCACTATTGACTAATTTTAAATGGTAACTTTTAGTGACACATGTAGAATATTAATAAATGCATTTAAGTGGACCAGATGTAGGAGCATAGATAATGGACAGGCTTGGTTTTGCTTGACTTTGAAACCGGTATACAATAATTATTTAACATAAACAATAATGTAGAGAAGCTGATTATTTAAAACTTTTTCTGAGCTAGTGATGGTTACTTATGGTAATTAAATTAAATAAGAAGAGTAGTGGTCATGATTTTAGCTATGAAAAAATAACATCAATGTGAGTTCTATTGTTATTCAGACACAAAATGTGTTTCTTTTTGACTATTAAGATGACAAATGTTCCAGTTTTTGTTACCATTAAAAAAATCATTTTTTTCTAATGTGGCATTGGAATCTCAGCAAAAGCTTTTTGTTGTGCACACATCCACACGCTGCATTGAACGCCAGTGTGACTGTCAGTAACTTGGCCCTTGTCCGCACAGCGGTGCTCCTCATTGATATCTTCGCGGTATCTCCAGAGCTGTTTGAGTCGTTGCCTTTTCAGAATGACTTCAGTGTAAAAACATTTTCTGCAAGAGTAGGGCGAAGAGAGGCCTCTCCATCTGCATTACCTACACCCTGAGTGTGCTCCTGGTCAGCCTCCAGACCTCCTGCTTGTCCAGGCACAAGCAAATTCACAAAGTACATTTCAAATATTTTCTTGTTTTTATGGTCTCCCGATTTGTCTTTCAGTAGCGACTCGCTCATCTGCGCTGTGGTGTCTTCACACCTGACCGAGACTGGGGAGGCAGGGCCACGAGGAGATCACCTGCCTCTCCCCACGAAGCCAGATCCCTTAGTTAGGTGTCGCCACAGAGGATAAAAAAATAGATAGGAAATAGAATAAAAGAATACACAGAGGCCGGGCACGGTGGCTCACGCCTGTAATCCTGGCACTCTGGGAGGCTGAGGCAGGTGGATTGCTCGAGATCAGGAGTTCGAAGCCAGCCTGAGCAAGATTGAGACCCCGTCTCTACTATAAATAGAAAGAAATTAACTGGCCAACTAATACATATAGAAAAAATTAGCCGGGCATGGTGGTGCATGCCTGTAGTCCCAGCTACTCGGGAGGCTGAGGCAGTAGGGTTGCTTGAGCCCAGGAGTTTGAGGTTGCTGTGAGCTAGGCTGACGCCATGGCACTCACTCTAGCCTGGCCAACAAAGCGAGACTCTGTCTCAAAAAAAAAAAAAAAAAAAAAAAAGAATACACAGAGACTATGGTACAGTTTGTAGTTTTATATAAAAAGATCAGAAAATAGGCCGGGCGCTGTGGCTCACGCCTGTAATCCTAGCTCTTGGGAGGCCGAGGCGGGCGGATTGCTCAAGGTCAGGAGTTCAAAACCAGCCTGAGCAAGAGCGAGACCCCGTCTCTACTATAAATAGAAAGAAATTAATTGGCCAACTGATATATATATACAAAAAATTAGCCGGGCATGGTGGCGAATGCCTGTAGTCCCAGCTACTCGGGAGGCTGAGGCAGGAGGATTGCTTGAGCCCAGGAGTTTGAGGTTGCTGTGAGCTAGGCTGACGCCACGGCACTCACTCTAGCCTGGATAACAAAGCGAGACTCTGTCTCAAAAAAATAAAAAAAATAAAAAAAATAAAAAAAAAAAGATCAGAAAATAACCACAGTTATCAATTACCAGTTGCCATAGTGACACATTTACCTATCAGGGAATGCAGTTGCTATCGGAGACAGGTAGTGAGTTGGGGTCAAAAGTCCTCTCAAAGGGATTCTAACAAATTGTAATCTATCTAGATGAACAAACAGGTACAAAGTCTTTCAAGGGCTAACTTCTAAGTTATACGAGGTAGTTATCAATTAACGGTATAACAAAAGAGGTACAGTGATCCTATATTTCTTTGATCTAGTTACTGCGGAATTAAAGGTAGACAGGAGCGAGCAGGAAGCCCATCTCTGCAAAACAGGTTGTTTAAAACCACAGGGACACGTCTCTGGGCAAAGTGCACTCATTGTCTCCGGCTCCCGTCCTGTGGGCCGTATTCACCCTGCCTTGCCTTTCAAGAAACAGGAAGGTTAACACATTCTGAGATACGGGGAGGCATTCCTGGAAAACATCCCTACCGGAGCCGTGAGAGCCCTCCCTTGCTAGCAGCCTCTGATAAGTTAACCACTGAGTTCACACATTCCTTCAGGGAAAACCCTGCAAACTCCTGTTTCTGTCTTTTATATAGCAATATTTGGCGATATAATAAAATAATGACTTATGAGCTACATGTCCTTAATTCCTCAATAACTGGACCAATCTGATGATTCTTACTACATTTTTCTCTCTTCCTCCGATGAGCTACATCATCAGGGGCATGTCACTCTGACAGTATACAGGGACGCCTTTCTCGTGGGAGTTAAGTTGCTTTCAAGTACATGGTGATTCACTAGTTCAGGTGTCACAGGTGCTCTGCACTTCTTCATAGCCCCAGCCTCTTCCCAATAATCCTCCCAGGGACGATGGACACCCAGATCATCCTGGTGCTGGTGAGTTTTCTTTGGCCCCGTACTGTGTGGACATTATCATCTTGTCCTCGTCACAGTGATTCCTTTGGTGCTTCTTAGTTCTGAAAGAAAAAAAATCACATTTTCAAAATTATGTGGCAAAACTAACATTAATTTTCACAGATTAATTATAACAATAATTGCCTCAAAAGTAGAATCTTCTTCAATTAGTTACGTTATTTAAGTAGCACAGTTTTTGCCCTTGGTTTTATCAAACTGTGTGAAATCACGTATTTAAAATGTCTCAAGACTGCTATTTCAAATTTTGGGGGCATTATAAGGATTATTCTAATTTCTTAGTTATCCTTTGCTTTATGCTTTACAATGATTTTGAAAATATCTAATATTTTTTAAAGCACAATATGCACAATGTGCACACAGTTGGAATAATACTCTAAGATGATTTGTGGTAGAAAACTGGGTCTCATGAGAAATCCTGATTTTCTTGATTGGGTCTCACCCCATCCACCTCCTCCATAGGACACGCATATCAGTAAGGTGTGATTATTGTTGTTTCACATAAATTTTTGTCTTACCATTGAAGCAAATTTCTGATGAGTCATTTCTTTTAGTGAAAAATATTTGTGCATTTACATACTTCCTATATGTCTGTAACAATGCTCTTGTAATTGAATCAATTAGTTACCCAAGTTCCGGTCCTTTGATTCCAGGCATCATTCTTCCACCTTAGCATTTCCCTGACACATAAAACTAATATCAGTTTGGCTTTTCTATTTAATTCAGAAATTTTCAAAAAAAATAATATTGAGGCCGGGCGCTGTGGCTCACGCCTGTAATCCTAGCTCTTGGGAGGCCGAGGCGGGCGGATTGCTCAAGGTCAGGAGTTCAAAACCAGCCTGAGCAAGAGCGAGACCCCGTCTCTACTATAAATAGAAAGAAATTAATTGGCCAACTGATATATATATAAAAAATTAGCCGGGCATGGTGGCGCATGCCTGTAGTCCCAGCTACCCGGGAGGCTGAGGCAGAAGGATCACTCGAGCCCAGGAGTTTGAGGTTGCTGTGAGCTAGGCTGACGCCACGGCACTCACTCTAGCCTGGGCAACAAAGTGAGACTCTGTCTCAAAAAAAAAAAAAAAAAAATAATATTGAAATTTGTGTGTGGTTATAACTTACTGTTTACTCTTCAATTCATGTTTTCTACTGTCATTCCTGATGCCTAGAAATTATGACATGTAGAATTTCTGGTTCTCAGGAAGTTAATGGAATTCTTAGGTCAAAAATGCCATTTTTCATACTTTCCTCTTGTATTTGAAATAATTGTGCATTCTGTGATTTCTGGTACAAGATGCTGTCCATTGATTATCTGTATAACTATTAAAGTTTACTAATAATGCCATTAATATTAGCACCCTTTCTGTTGATTTGTTGGTTATATGCCAAAACAATTGATCTTCTGGTGTTTTTAATTTCATCTAATATAAGTATAAATGTTTCAATTTCTTTTTATTCCATGAATCTTTCTGTTAAACATTGTAACTCATCTATTATGATATCTGTGAAAGTGGCTTGGGATAGTGCTTAAAAGATTGAATTTTCTTAGTAAATATTAACTACTGTGATTAATAAAGTTTTCATCCATTTATTCAGTTATTGCCTTAAAATGTCAGATTGTATTTGTTCTTACCAAAAACTTCTCTTTCTCTCTTCCTACATATTGAGCTAAAGTGGAGGCTACTTTAGCCTGCCATCTTGCTAAAATCCAGGTAAAATGGAACATTTTTCTGAAGTAATTTGTATACCGAATAGTATTGGTCCCATAAAAATAAATGAGTGATAAATATGGCATTTATGATAATTGAAGAGAGCACCCTAGGACTTCGAGCATTTATGGATTGTCCACAAGTATCATTCCTCTACTATATATGTCTTACTTTTGACATCTGCCATGCAAATCTAGATGCCTGGAATACCAAAAATTGTTTTAAAAATCCCAAACAAGCACAAATATACAAAATAAACTCTAATATAGAACATACAAATAGACCTATATATAAAAAAGAGAATGCACAAACAGACTGGTAACCATGGTATAGACATAATATTAAAAAAAAATTAAAGTGACATGTGTGAAATAAAAGAAGTCTGTAAGGCATATTAATGAACAGCACTCTTCCGTTTAGTTCTTCCCCCAAATGAAGTAAATCATATTCATGTACAGAACACGCAGTGTTCCATCTCACTGATGGTTAGGAAAGTATAATGGTGTAATCACCAAAATATCAGTAGGCTTGAGAGTGCCTGACTGATATGGTGTGTCAGGGAGAAGAATCCCCCAGTGCAGAGGTGTGTAGGCAGGAATGACTTGGCCGGAGGAGTTGGGGAGGCAGCCACTCTGGCTATAGCAAGCCTGGGAAGAGGACGGGGATCCTAGGAGGAAGTACCCTTCACCACCCAGGGTGATGAACAAGATCTGCAACTCACTGGCAGAGGGGAAGAGGAACTGATTTGAAGTCAGGCAGTCAGCAGCCATTGTGGGCACAGTGTTGGGAACCAGTAGTGTCACATGTATAAGAGAAGAGCTGGTTCAGAGGAAAGTACATGGGCATGTGGAGCCAGTGGTCCTGGTAAATTAGAAGTATAAGGGTATTGCCAAATAAGACAGTGAAAAAAAATTCCCAGAACCATTACAAAGATAAGTTGGTTGGCTCTTGTGTGGTTGAAATATCCTAGGTGAAAGAAAGATGAGGTGATGTTTCCACTTTTCATGAATTCAAACAGGAGGGAGTCCGGAAATGGAGAAATAGAGAAGAGTGTTGTCGTCATTTGTAGTGCTACATTTCAATTACATGTTTATTGCAAAGTAACTCCGTGAAAATGATGAAACCTACTTGAAATCCTTCATCTGCCATTTGCAAAATGCTTTCAATTGTGCATTGTTCAACATTTTCTCATTTCTAAGGTTTTCATGCTAAATACTGGTCAGGTGGAGTATTGATTAATCTGCATATAATGAATCCAAGTTCTCGATAAATTGCAAGTAAGAAGTCAGTGTGATGTTTCGTCTGATACCAACAGAAGTGAGAGAAAAGGAGATGACTCACATGTCATTTTATATGTGCTTGCCTTACATTTTTAGTATTTTTATAATGTGAATTACATCAATATATTTAATTAAATTAAAGCAACACACTCGATAATGATGATTATGTGTCTATAACATATAAATTTCATTGAAACCTACCAAAATTGCATAATTTACCTTGACATCAATTAATCCAGAAATACACTTTTACTTCTCAAACAAGATAACCTAAACCTTCTGGAATAAACTGGAAGGACTGAGCCTGCAAATGGAAGCATGACTTAATTTGGAGTTGTGAGCACATTTAGTTCAATTTTACTGAGTTATACACTGAAAACTGTAATGACTTCTCTGGATTTTTTTTCAATGAGTATAATGCTAAGTGCACACTTTCATTAACTGTACCTGCCATTGCTCATCATTCTACAAATACAACTTTACTGGGTAGAGGAAAGAAAATAAAACTAAGTTCTTTACACAATCAGAGAGATGAATTAGTTTCATCTTCAGTCTTTAGAGAAACAAAATCTTTATAAGTAATTTCATATCAGATATACCAGAACCGTTCTACCCTTAATTGCCCTACCTTGCTGAATTTATATAGTCATATCTGCAGAGATGTCTATGCTAATCAAGTCTAAATATATGGTCTAATTCAATACAGTTACATGGCAGAAGAGTTTTTTTTCCTTCCATGGGCATTCTCTGTATCCTCACTTCGCATATCCATCCTCAACTGGGATGCCAGTCACACCTGGGAGAGGCAGAGCAGTAGGCTCACGTTCTCCCTGACTGAATTACTTGAGCATCGTCCTTGTACTGGCTGCACAGTACTTGAGAGTTTCTTTTGGTTGTTAAATAAAGTGTATCGAAAGATCGTGAAAATATACTTTCTTATTGCCGACTATATTCTGCATTTGCAAAACTTTGTGATCTGCATACAGTCATGTCTGTAACATGCACTTTCCGTGCACAACTATATGAAATCCCTACTCATGGCCCTCAGTGTCACTTCCTGAGTGACTCTCCTAGCTCATTTCATTCATTGAGGACATTCGTTTCTCCATTTTCTTAACTATCCTCATTGTTGAACATTGATCACATTTTAAACATTTAAAACAATCAATTGACATTCAAAAACTCAAAATTTATTAAAATTTGTGATGGACAAAATATCAAACTTTAAATACAGAATATCTGTGCACTGGAACAAAATAAATCAGTAATTTAGTAACTGTAGGGTAATGGGCAAGATTCTGAAATTGATTTTTGCTACCACATTAAACATTTTAAGTGTACATTCAGTAAACTGCCGTCAAGTATATTTACAGGGTTGTGAAACCATCAACAATATCCATCCACGACTCTCCTTTCTTCTCTCCTAACTGGATCTCTGTTCCTATTGAACATTCATCCCCACTCAGCCCCAGCAACCACCATTCTTTTTTCTTTCTCTTTAAATGTATTACTCCAGGAACCTCATCTAAATAGAATTATATACTAATAGTTTCCTCAGGACAGGCTTATTTCACTTCTTATAAAATCCTCCAGTTCATCCCTGTTGTATCATGTGTAAGAATGCCCTTCATTTTTAAAGGTGAATAATTTTTCATTGCATGTATACAACACATTTTGTTTGTCATTATTGCAGTTGTGTCCATTGTGTTATTTCTACATACTTCAGCTGTGTACTTGAGTATCAGTTGTGTGCAGTGATCCATAACAGATGTCAGTTTTATTTTGATAATGTAAACATGTATAGCATAAAAATAGCAATTTTAACTAATCATCTGTTTAAATCATGCAAGACAGGTTTCCGTCTTTTAGAGAATAATTTCAACAACTTACATGATTTGTCAGTTTAGGAAATATATTTTCTTATTTTGATGTTTTTATTCCAGTTCAATAACTTCAAAATGTGTTATAATTATCTAAACTTTTCAGGTGATATAGACAATATTTCTATTCTTTATTTTAGGTAAAACAAATAAATGTAAAGTCAATTTTTATGTATCTAATTGTCATCATGCTATAGCATTTAGACTTTTTAATGGAAAAATCAATCAAATGTGTCAAATAAAGTATAGGTAATTTTACTTCTCTCAGATGTGACGAGAATTTGTTTTATTAAAATTACAGTCAGCATTTAGATATCACACCAATGAGGTAAGTTGCCACTAATTAAAGTATAATTTTGTAAAAACCTACAAAAATGATTATCTGGTATAATTTATTTAGAAATTATCATAAACACAATGAATGTGTGGTTAAATTTAAAAACACAATAAAATTGAATAGAAAGAAAACATCTACAACGTTATTAAGAGGAGAATTGAAACTCAAAATTGACCATTGTAAAAGCAAGAAAATTTACTACCTTGAGCAATGTTTTATTTTTCTTTGTTCATTGTGGCTTTAGAAATATACACATTTTCAAACTATATTTTCTTCTGTCGCCACAGTCTCCTGTTTAAATTGGCGATAAAATTGTGATGTTTTGGTCAGTTCGCTTCCAGCTCCGTGCCGCAGCCCCGGGCCCTGCTCCTGGCGCCAACGCACCGCCACGCAAGCGTGGCTACCACGCTGCACTGGCCATGGGCAAGGGCTTTCGGAACCGGGCCGTCTATGGAGCCAAAATCCGGGCCCCTCACGCGCTGGTTATGACCTTCCTCTTCCGGAACGGCAGCCTCCGGGAGAAGCTGCGGGCCATCCTGCAGGCCACGCACACCCACTCCCGGAGCCTGGCCTGCTTTGTGTTCACCTACG
This sequence comes from Microcebus murinus, assembly GCF_040939455.1. Lineage (NCBI taxonomy): Eukaryota > Metazoa > Chordata > Mammalia > Primates > Cheirogaleidae > Microcebus > Microcebus murinus. Next base: position 41,324,804 of record NC_134123.1, read on the forward strand.
AGGGTCTCTGTGCCCTGCAGTCCCATGTGCAGGGCAAGACCTACCAATTTCACTCATTCCTGGCTGCTGCCTTGGGGGGCATGCTGGGGTTTGGAGCCGACAACAACATCAACAGCCAGATCAGCATGTACCTGTTGTCGCGTGTCCTGTTTGCCCTGTGCCGCCTGGGTATGGAGAAGGGCTACATCCCTGAGCCCAGGCGGGACTTGTTCCCGGTGTTCACTGCAGTGGTGTGGGGGCTCGTGCTGTGGCTCTTTGAGTATCACCGGCCCACGCTGCAGCCCTCACTACAGTCCTCCATGACCTACCTCTACGACGACAGCAATGTCTGGCACGACATCTCAGACTTCCTCATCTATAACAAGAGCCGCCCTTCCGAGTAACACAGCCCCGAGGTGCTTATGGGGGGCTTCTCCACCCGAGTAGGCTCCAGGCGGCATTGGCCGCAGCTCAGGGTTTGGCTCCATCAGCAAACCCTCCCGGAGGATGCCACCTTCGCGAGATCACAGGCCTCAGACTCCAGCGTGTGTTGTGCCAGGGTTCCGCTGGCCGAAGTAAAAGCACTGATTTTCAAATCCCAGTAGGTACCATTGAATGATGGAACAAGTGGTGGAATCAGGCAGAGGAGTCTTGAGCTTGGTTCCAGCCGTGCTGCTGACTTCCGTGAGATGGGGCAAATCACACCCCTCTCTGGGCCTCAGGGGTCATTTTTTTTCTGAGATAGAGTCTTGCTCAGTCACCGTAGGCTAGAGTGCAGTGACATCATTGCAGCTCACTGCAGCCTCAAACTCCTGGGCTCGGGTGATCCTCCTGCCTCAGCCTCCCTAGTAGCTGAGACTTCAGGCATAAGCCATCACACCTGGCTAATTTTTCTATTTTTGGTAGAGACGAGATCTCGCTTTTGCTCAGGCTGGTTTCCAACTCCTGAGTTCAGGCAGTCCTCCCACTTCAGCCTCCCAGAGTGCTAGGATTACAGGCGTGAGCCATCGCACCCGGCTGCCTTGGGGTCATTGAGCTCAGAGGAAGGTCCTGAGGTCTCTTTCTGATGGGTATGTTCCTTCTGACTATTCTTACATCACAGAGGGCTCCTTGCTAGTGGGCAGTGGGTTGGAAATACTTAAAAAAGAAAATTAAGTTCCTGATCTCAGGTATTCTATTGGAAGAGTTCTAAAGCTCCACTGTCCAGTAGAATCACAATGTGAGTCATGTAAGTGAGTATATGTTTTCTAGTACACATTTGAAAAAGAAATAGGTAAGATTAATCTTAATTATATATAAACTAATATTTCTAAAATATTATTTCAACATAATTAACAAAAAATGAGACATTTTACACTCTTTTTTCTGCACCTCAAAATCAGGTGTATGTTTTTTACAGCACACCTCAATTTGACCAACCATGTTTCCAGTGCTCAGTAGCCACATGTGGCTAGTGGCTACCACATGAGCAACACAAATATAGAATACCTGTATCCCCACAGAAGATTCTAGTGGACAGTGCAGATCTATAGCTAGAGGACATGGGTTTGAGTCCCCACTCCACCACTTTCTAACCTTGGGGAAGGTTCTGAGCCTCTCAGAGCCTCGATTTATCATAAAATGAGATAATCACACTACCTGGTGTCCACATTGGACTTTACAACTATAGCTGCTGCCACTAATACTAATTACTTCCCTTTAGTGAATTCCTACTTCCTCCTGGGTGCTTTGCACATATTATTATTATTATTATTATTATTATTTTTTGAGACAGAGTCTCGCTTTGTTTTCCCAGGCTAGAGTGAGTGCCGTGGCGTCAGCCCAGCTCACAGCAACCTCAAACTCCTGGGCTCAAGCAATCCTCCTGCCTCAGCCTCCCAAGTAGCTGGGACTACAGGCATCTGCCACCATGCCTGGCTAAGTTTTTTTTCTATATATATTAGTTGGCCAATTAATTTCTTTCTGTTTATAGTAGAGACGGGGTCTCACTCTTGCTCAGGCTGGTTTCGAACTCCTGACCTCAAGCAATCCACCTGCCTTAGCCTCCCAGAGTGCTAGGATTACAGGCGAGAGCCACCGCGCCCGCTTGTTATTATTTTTTGAGACTGAGTCTTGCTCTGTTGCCCGGGCTAGAGTGCTGTGGCGTCAGCCTAGCTCACAGCAACCTCCAACTCCTGAGCTCAAGGAGTCCTTTTGCCTCAGCCTCCTGAGTAGCTGGGACTACAGGCATGCTCCACCATGCCAGGCTATTTTTTTCTATATATTTTTAGTTGTCTAGCTAATTTCTTTCTATTTTTGGTAGAGGCAAGGTCTCACTCTTGCTCAGGCTGGTCTTGAACTCCTGAGCTCAAGCAATCCTCCCGCCTCAGCCTCCCAGAGTGCTAGGATTACAGGCATGAGCTACTGTGCCTGGCCTCACACATTATTTTATTCCATGCAATAACCTGGCAGGTATGTATTTTGATCCCCATTTTACAGATGCAGAAACTGAGGGTGAGACAGGGAAGTAACTTGCCCAAGGTAACACGAGTCATATGACAGCCTAATCAGAATTTGAAGCTAGATCTGTCTTATTTCAAAGCCCATGTTTTTTTTTCAGAGCCTTGTTTCAAATTTAGAAATGAAGCTATACTATGCCAATGTTAGCTAGTTATAGGATCTGGGCCAGAAGGGGGTGTAAACTGAAATGCCTGCAGGGGCCTGCACTGGCATAAATGGAAGTGTTCAGGGTGCTGTGCAGTAGGGAGTGATGGGGACATAGTAAACTGGAGACTTGTCTGCCAATCTGATGCTTTAAAACCACCATGCTAGACAAATCAAACAAGTCTCCAGGAAAATTTGGTCCATGGGCTACCAATTTGAGACCCTTGGTCTAGTAGGAACACTTGTATTAATATACTTCCCCACCAGTCTCTTTTTTTCCCCAGCATATTATGGGGGTACAAATGTTTAGGTTATATATATTGCCTTTGCCCCACCCAAGTTGAGCTTCAAGTGTGTGTGTCCATCCCCCCACATGGTGTACACTGCACCTACTAGGTGTGAATATACCCACCCCTTCCTCCCTCCTCACCTGCCAGACTCCTGATGAATGTTACTACTATATGTGCACATAAGTATTGATCAATTAATACCAATTTGATGGTGATTAAAAAAAAAAATTGTGATATTTTGCTTTCAATCACATTGATGTCTTTGGCATTGCTAATAGAAGGCACACATATATCCCTTTCTTTATCTCATCCACTACTCATTGCTTAATCATAGAACATTTAGAATGGTGCCTATAATATTCCATTCTGTAATTTTTGGATTCCTGTTGACAAAACTTAATATTAGAACTGTAAATATTTTACCCAGGATTCTGAAATACATAATCCATCCTGTCAAAAATAATATAGTAGCAGCCAAATAATTTCTTTGACAGAATTCATAGTTCCTTTCAAGAGTTTCAACCTGATGTCTGAGTGAAAAAAGCATGTTTTACTTCTTCAGATTATACTAGGGACAACAGAGAAAATTTTATTATCCATTCTAAAATATATAGAAAGAGTGACACTACTGTAAATTTTCTGAGTTCAGTCCTCATAAGCAAGTGATTAAATATTAGCAGATTATCATGACCTACCTACAGAGTATAAAAATGATGACGCACCCAGCAGGCGGATCTGAGCAGCATCTTCCCAATGTCCCCCTTGGAATAGACAAAAGGTCTTCCAGTTTGTGTCACATTCCCTTATAACAGTCTAGGGTGTACCACTGATGAGTGTGCCCAATTGCCTTTCTTTTCACCTAAATATACTCTCTTATTAACAAGCCAGAGCTGTCTAAGTTTGCCACTTTGGATGCCACATATGTATAATTGTCAAGCGCATTCTATAGATTCCTGAAATTTCAACATACTACATGCTTTCAGAGAGCTATGATTTATTAAAATAAGAGAGAATTATTTAGAAGCAAAAAAAACAACAACAACAACCATGTATATAGATGTTCTTGGAAAGCGATGATATTTAAAAACACATTAAGAAATGAAGTAGGCTGGGTGCGGTGGCTCACGCCTGTAATCCTAGCTCTCTGGGAGGCCGAGGCGGGCAGATTGCTCAGGGTCAGGAGTTTGAAACCAGCCTGAGCAAGAGCGAGACCCCATCTCTACTATAAATAGAAAGAAATTAATTGGCCAACTAATACATATAGAAAAAATTAGCCGGGCATGGTGGCGCATGCCTGTAGTCCCAGCTACTTGGGAGGCTGAGGCAGTAGGATCGCTTGAGCCCAGGAGATTGGGGTTGCTGTGAGCCAGGCTGCCGCCATAGCACTCACTCTAGCCTGGGCAACAAAGTGAGACTTTGTCTCAAAAAAAAAAAAAATGAAGTAATGTTATTCTTGCATTACTTGTCTATAGTTTAATAAAAGGTAAAATGAAACATTCTGATATTCAGAGACCAGCTTTTGTCAAAAGCAATAGTCAATTGAAATATAACCAGGGTAGAATCCAGGTCCTTTTCCTTCATTGAAGTAAAGTTGACAAAATTATTTCTGCATTATAAGTAAAAATATTTTCCATCTATGTAACATAATTACATTTTATTTTTATACTTTATAACATTGTATCTATGTAGCAAAATCAATCATACAGCAAGAACAGTAACAACAGATTGCATTCATTATGTCAGGCACCTGGAGTTTGATTTCATTTGGGGCTGCATTTTATAATTTTGTTATAATTTGTTCATTTTATTTTATGTAATTACCATGCTTGGATCCTGGTATACTCTTTCATAAGTTCTATGACCACAGCCTTCTCTACTAGTATGTATTAATATAAATCTAAAATACCACAACTATAAAAAATAGTTATTTCTGAAGTCTGTTATGAAGTGGATGATGGGGAAAGTTGGTTTCTGCATACAAAATGGGAGATTTTCTAAGTGGTTAATCCAGGGAAGTTCCAGTCTGAGTCTCTGTCTCAAAAAAAAAAAAAAAAAAAAAAAGGAGAAAACCACAGAGTGATTATCACAACCTCCTAATGGGGTTCAGAAGTTTAAATATCATCTTACGTTACAGAAAAATGTGGGCTTAGAGCATGGCCCAAGACAGGTTATGGCGGAAAGTCAGGCTGTGGTTGTGGGAGGGAGGGGAGGGGAGACCTGGCTAGCAAAGGTGGTCGTGCTATGCAGATCAGCAGTCCCCAGCCTGTTTGGCACCAGGGAATGGAAGACGATTTTTCCGTGGATCAGTGGGAAGGATGGTTTGGGGATGATTCAAGTGCATTACATTTCTTGGGCACTTTATTTCTATTGTGATTACACTCTAATATATGATGAAATAATTACACAACTCACCATAATGCAGATGCAGGTAATGGTCACTTGCCACTCACTGATAGGCTTTTCATATGAGTCTGCTAGCAGTTGATTTATTATGGTCCTTGTGCAGTCAAACCTCTCTGCTAATAACAATCTGCATTTGCAGCCACCCCCAGTGCTATCATCAACACCTCAGAACTTCAGTCATTAGATTGTCACAAGGAGGCACAACCCAGACCCCTCACGTGCGCAATTTACAGGAGGGTTTACGCTCCTATGAGGATCTAATGGTACTGCAGAGCTGACCGGAGCTGGAGCTCCGGCAGTGACGCCAGCCATGGGGAGTGGCTGCAGATCCGGATGGAGCTTCACTCACTCACCCACCGCTCGCCCCCTGCCCTGTGCACCAGTTCCTAACAGGCGCGTACTGGGACCAGTGACCTCAGAGGTCGCAGCCCTCAGGAAGAATAGATGGTAAATGTTTCTTTCAGACCCGGGAGAGGTGGGAAAACTGAAACTGTGGGGCCTCATGTGGCCTTCTGGATCCTGGAGTGCAGCCTTTTGACCAAGTCCAAGTTGTACAGAGCAAATAAAGGGACTTGTTCCGTGAAGTTTGGATTCAGCCGAGGAGCCCCACTTGGGGAGCTGGAGGGCCATTTGTGGCCGTGAGGCTGCAGGTTCCCCACCCCTGTCACACTCTCAGGTGACCTTTTCTAGATCCAGACGGGGGCGGGGGGACTCAGAGAAAGCCTGGCTGCATCAGTGCAGACACTGCATAGACGCAACCCCCCCCCCCCATGAAAGACAGCTTTGTAAAAACACTTCTGTCTGCAGGCCTTCTGAACACTCATCACAAAATATGCCAAAGAAGGATATTTGGGGTTAAAATGTAGTGATTTCCTTCAGTAGTTTGATCACTTCATTTAAAAAAAGACTATTTTATATGAATTTTAATAAAAAATATCTACAATATGCACTATTTGTTACCTCTGCTGTTAACATGCATTGTGCAGTTCTAGACATCTAGAAGGATTAGGTATTACAAATAAGAACTTAAGTTTGTCTACCATTTAAATAGTAGTATTAAATAAATTACACATGTATAACAATGTTTATATGTGAAAATGTCTTCTAATAGGAACATTTTGGCCTAGAATCCTTCATTGCTTCTGACTCCTTCACCATATGTTGAGGAAAGGCACATGCTGAACTGTCATGTGGCATTTCAATTTCATTACCCAGAGTCCTTTTCGGAAAAACTCCCTTTCTGGGTATCTTAACATAAGTGTACAAAGTGTGTTAGTTTACTAACTCTACTTCCGTGATGCTTTGGCAACCTCTTTAATATGCAGAGACATGATGTAAAGTCAAAACTCATTTGCCCTGTGTATAGACATGATTTCTCTTACACCATTCTAAAGCAAAAAATCCTAATTCACATTCTTGTTGGGGACCACCTGTATACACATTATATACAGTACAGCAAAGTTAAATGAAATGAATGTAACATATGAGACAGTGGGTAAGCTGAAAATTTCTCATTTTAATAGCAGTACACATTGTACCTCTTTTTTTCCCTTTCATCTCTGTCAACCCAATGAACAAGTAAAGAGAGTATACTGTTCATAAAGGTGCTTTAACAATTCCATTACAAAGATAATTCCTGTTAATTTGGAAAATCTATTTACAAGAAGTTTTATTCCACTACTTTTATTTTTAAATGCATGAAGTATTTCTAAATATCTAGCAAATCTAAATATTCTGTGTAAAAACTTTCCCACTGTGTACACAGGAGTATTAAATAAAATTGCACACATGGAACGATGGCTGTCATCTGAGGCACCATTTAAACATGACCGTCCTGGCCTTGAACCATCCAACCTTCACTTCTTCTCTCTGCCATCAGCCGGTGGGCTAGCACAGCTGTGGGCGATGCTGCCAGAGGGCGGGACAAACTCACAGCCCAAAGTCACTTTCAGAAAACAAGCTGGCCTATGAATTTCAACACAAAATGTGTAAACTATGCTAATTTTAGTAACTGTTTGGTCATACGACTTTAACGTCTGCAGAGTAGATGTTGCAAACTTGGGGTTCCCCTGCCCATTATGTGCGAAACACACACAGCAAAGTAAGACGAAACGCACAAACATAAGGGATGATGGTTAGTCTTCCCTCACTGTAGACATGCTGGTGTAGACACACACACTGTAGACACACACACTGTAGACACACACTGTAGACACACACACTGTAGACACACTGTAGACACACACTGTAGACACACTGTAGACACACACTGTAGACACACTGTAGACACACACTGTAGACACACACACTGTAGACACACTGTAGACACACACTGTAGACACACTGTAGACACACACTGTAGACACACACTGTAGACACACTGTAGACACACACTGTAGACACACACACTGTAGACACACTGTAGACACACACTGTAGACACACTGTAGACACACACTGTAGACACACACACTGTAGACACACTGTAGACACACACTGTAGACACACACTGTAGACACACACACTGTAGACACACACTGTAGACACACTGTAGATACACACACTGTAGACACACACTGTAGACACACACACTGTAGACACACACTGTAGACACACACACAGTAGACACACACTGTAGACACACACTGTAGATACACACACTGTAGTCACACACTGCAGACACACACACTGCAGACACACACACTGTAGACACACACTGTAGATACACACACTGTAGACACACACTGTAGACACACACTGTAGACACACACACTGTAGACACACTGTAGACACACACTGTAGACACACACACTGCAGACACACTGTAGACACACACTGTAGACACACACACTGTAGACACACTGTAGACACACACACTGTAGACACACACTGTAGACACACACACAGTAGACACACACTGTAGACACACACTGTAGATACACACACTGTAGACACACACTGTAGACACACACACAGTAGACACACACTGTAGACACACACACTGTAGATACACACACTGCAGACACACACTGCAGACACACACACTGTAGACACACACTGTAGATACACACACTGCAGACACACACACTGTAGACACACACTGTATACATACCCACTGTAGACACACACTGTAGACACACACACAGTAGACACACACTGTAGACACACACAGCGCTCTGCACTGCCTCCCTCCTTCCCACCAGCGCACACACAGTGTGCACTGTCCAAAGAGGTCGTTTGGCCACACACACCCTAGAAAGATGCTCCATGTGAATTTTAACAAAAGACTTATAAAACATCTTATTTCACTACTTGTACTTCTAACATATACCAGGCACTTCAGGACACCTACGAAGGGCACACATCATTTTAAAAGTACTTGGCAGAGTGAACAGCATACGCAGCGGGCTAGTGTGGGGCTAGGAAGCGGGTGGGGCGGCCCGACCACCTGTGCTCTGCTGGGCCGTGGCCACACGAGGGGCGGACCTGCTGCCACCGTGCCCCACTGGGCAGAGCGGGTCAGAGCTGGGTGGAGGTGGCCTTGCTTTCCTCCTGTCTTGGAGGTCAGTGGTCAACCGACAGGCAGCAAAGTGGCTGGCACTAGAGGGCAGTGGCCTTGGCAGCTGGTTTGGGCAGTGGTCAGGCGGACCAGGTGCCCCCCGTGGGAAGGGTGCTTGGCCACTTGCCGAGTGGTGACACGCACGTTCCCCCACTGCTCTGGAGAGGGGTCAGGTGAAGCCGGTGTCCCCTTAGGCAGGGGACCTACGCACCGGGCCGGGGGGACTGGGTAGATCGGATGGTGCCAAGGCTACTCCATTGTCTCAGAAAATCAGCCAGATGAGGGGTGGGGCTGCAGTGGCGACGGGGCACAGATGAACGGCCATGGGTCCACAGGCGAGGTTCATTTTCTGCGTGGGTGTGGTAGGGTCCTGCTTTTGGGGCCAAAGTAGTGTGTTTTACTAAGAACAACAGAATCTTATGCATGATAAATCTATAGATAAAGCAGAAATACCAGCAGCGGTTATTGTTATCTATTGTCATTGCACTCCGAGTCACAGCAGCGGCTGCATCGCGGTCGCTGTTGCAGGCTGGGGACGGGAACACCCCTACGGCTCGGGCTGCTGCTGCTGCTGCTCCCGGGGCTGCTGGCCAGCTCCCGCTTGCAGACGCGGGACCTCTGTCGTGAAGCTGCAGCTGAAGGGACGCCGGGCTCCCCTGCGGCCCAGAAGGAGCTGGAGTGGAGACTGAGGCCGGCTGTCCTGTGTACTGGAGGCGGCGGGCGGCGGGGTCCGGGCGCGCCTGAGGGGAGGAGGCGCCCCGCTCAGTGAGGGCAGCCCGTGGCAAACGCAGGGCTTGTGCACCAGGCGGATCGCTTTGAATCAGACTCACATGCACAGGTGGAAATAAAGGGCAGAGGCGCAGCTGAGGTGCCCCTGCAGCAGACGGGCGCGTCCCCTAGGAGCAAACCTGCTGCTGTCGCCCAAGTCTCTGCACCACGGACGTCGCCAGATCTGCAGTCTGGGGCTGGCACGTCCTGATGGTACACGTGCTTTTCTCTAGTTGTTCACTGTCCCATGCCCCATTCTTTTATTTTACATAAAGTGTCTGGTGTGGGCGCACAGGCATGTCCCTAATGACAATGGACCATGATGGGCAGCCAGGGGAGCTGGCGGGGAAACCCTGGTTCTGTGCACAAACTCCCTTTCTCCACCAGCAGCTGCTCCCTCCACTCTTTGTGTTTCAGGACTTAATTTTTTTTTTTTTTTTTTTTGAGACAGAGTCTCACTTTGTTGCCCAGCCTAGAGTGAGTGCCATGGCAGTCAGCCTAGCTCACAGCAACCTCAACCTCCTGGGCTCAAGTGATCCTTCTGCCTCAGCGTCCTGAGTAGCTGGGACAACAGGCATGCGCCACCATGCCCGGCTAATTTTTTCTATATATATTATTTGGCCAATTAATTTCTTTCTATTTATAGTAGAGATGAGGTCTCGCTCTTGCTGAGGCTGGTTTCGAGCTCCTGAACTCAAACGATCCACCCGCCTCGGCCTCCCAAACAGCTAGGATTACAGGCATGAGCCGCTGCGCCCGGCCTGTATTTCAGGACTTAATTTTAACAACACACACACACACACACACACACACACACACCCCACAATAATCCCAGTATACATTCTTCAATTGGAGAATTTTTGTGTTTTTATGTATTATGGTAAAACCAAAAACAATTTTGTAACTTTTTTGTTCTGTGTAGCTGTTAGATATAGAGAAAATCTGTCTTTGGCTGGGGATAAATGATACTAAAAAGAAAAATGGTGCTGGTTTTAACTTGTGCTTTCTACATAATTAGTGATGTTGAGCATTTATTCATGCTGGTACTCAGGGCCCCCCACTCTGAACCAGGTGTGGCCATCACCAAGCAAGAGCCTAAGAGAAAACGAATGGCAACATGCCACAAAGGCCCAGTGAAAATGATGGGATGGGCTGAGCAGAAAAAAAGGTGACTTCAAAGAAGTTCTGGCACTCTGGGAGGCCCAGGTGGGAGAATCGCTCAAGGTCAGGAGTTCAAAACCAACCTGAGCAATGGTGAGACCCTGTCTCTACTAAAAATAGAAAGAAATCAATTGGCCAACTAAAATTATATACAAAAAATTAGCCGGGCATGGTGGCGCATGCCTGTAGTCCCAGCTACTCGGGAGGCTGAGGCAGGAGGATCGCTTGAGCCCAGGAGTTGGAGGTTGCTATGAGCGAGGCCGATGCCACGGCATTCTAGTCCGGGCAACAGAGCAAGACTCTGTCTCCAAAAAAAAAAAAAAAAAAAAAAAGCAGCTCTGGGCAAGTTTAGAAAATCCTGCCAGAAGATCCAAAGGGTCTCCTGGGCAATGCAATCTGCCCCAGCCTCAACAAGGCGGAACGGGAACACTGCCACCGCCCGACCGGCACCCACCAAACCCCACCCGGTCCCCCCTCAGTGGAAACAGCGGCAGGCAGTGGCTCCTCTGCTGGCCCAGGCCCAAGCCTGGCCCCCACTTCCCCGGGAACGCACCAAGGTCCCTGCCCCAAGAGCGAGGCGGAAAGGAGTGGAGACCAAATAAAGCGTCCCCTTTCTTAGAAGGCCAAGGCTGGCCAAGGTGGGACGCCTCTCACCCCGTGGGCATCCTACAGCTGACTGACTGGGGCCGCCATGGGGCTGGTCCCCTGTTGGCAGAGGGCGTGGCAGGGCGGGTGGGCAGGGTCATCATGCTCCCCGGTCCCTGAGGAAGAAGTGTGAGGAAGGAAAACTGCATGAGGTGGATCCCCAAGAATGCTGAACTTGATCAACTGGGGGGTGTTTGCTGGGTGAGGAGGTTGACCCAGAAGAAGAAAAGCCTAGGCCGATGGAATGCAGGCAGGACATGGAAAGAGGAGGGCGCAGTCTACAGGCTGGCACCCGGGCAGGAAGGGAAACAAAATCACTGCCAGCCGCCATGGGGATGCCGCCTTGGATGGCCGGCTTAGCCAGAAAGGCCGCCCTTGGAGGGAAAGACGTTCTCCCACTGTGTTCCCCGCTTTGCCGTCCTGGGGCCGGCCGTGGTGAGAGGGCACATGTGACACCCCCAGGGCAGGAGGCGAGACCCATTAGCGTCCCCTTCCTGGTCCCCTGTCCCCGACTCTGCTCCGCGTCTGGGGTGACTCTGGCGAGGTGGCGGTGGCCCCGGCTAGCGTGTTGTCGTCTTCACACAGGAGCCCGGCGCCTCAGGGCGGCAGGGTTGTTCCTCAGGCCACCATGAGGAAGACAAATATGTATCAGTGCTAGAAAGAATAAATAAAATGTGATACGTAGTATATAAACATAAAGATATACAGAATATAATAAAATGAGATATTATAGAATATACATAGAGAATGAACATTATACTGGAATAAATATAAATTTTAACTACATCCAAAAGTACGAAAATTTCAGCATGATAAATTAGCTCAACAGAAAAGAGTACATTCCATACCGTTCCATTTAAGTAAAATTTTAAACCAAATTCAGAAGTTGGAATATTTGTCACCACTGGGGACCAGAGTCTAGTAACTTGGGATGAAAACATGAGGGGTCTCCTTGAATGGTGATGATGTCCTATTTATTGTGGGTAATGATTACTGTGTGTGTTAACTTTGAATAATTAATTGAGCTAATATACACTTATTCCCAAGTTTTTTAGGAATGACTAATAAGTATTCTGGCTCTTCCTGCTCAAACTAGGGTCCCTGGCCAGGCTGTGGCTCAACAAGACACATCACCCAGTGGGCAGTGGTGGGGCTGGGAGACCAGACCGTCCCCAGGATGTTGAGGTCTGCAGGCAACTGGGAGAAAGGGCTGCAGGCCCACGACAGCCCACAAAGAGGCGGGCACACGTGTTGCAAGAGCTGACAGGAGCCAGGAAAGAGCCATCTCTCATGCCTGAGCAACCTCAAGCAGCACAACCCAGCTGGAGCCCTTTGGATGAGCTCTCGTCTGCCCCGGACTCTCAGGAACAGGCACAGCCTTTCCCCAGTCTAGCTGCACGGGACGAGGACCTTCCGCGACCCGAGCCACCCCTCAGCGAGGAAGAATTTCAGCATCTGCTGCACATGCTTCACAGTTCAACGTGGTGTCGTCTGCAGGAGGAGACTTTGTCCCACATTTGAAAATTAAGCAGAGCATGGAGGGCATGGGCCAGTTCACATACAATTCACAGTAAGGCTGAGTGGAGCTCGGTTCTCATTCCCAGGGACTCTGTCATCTCAAAGAATTGTGTCCCTTTTCTTTCTCTGTCTCTCTCTCTCTCTCTCTCTCTCTCTCTCTCTCTCTCTCTCTCTGTCTCTCTCTCTGCATCTCCCTCTTTCAGAATGTGTGTCTGTCTGGGTGCAGGGTGTGGGCGGATGGGTGTGGGTGTGAACCACATTCCCTCCTTCAGAAGCCTGATCTCGTTTCCTTTGCTTTGTGGTACGTAGCCTTCCATCGAATTGGATCCAAAGCATGTCTTCCAAAATGCTGTAACTTAGCATTTGCCTACTGACAAAGGTGGAAGCTCTTGGTTTTGTGTGACAGAAGGTTGGCTCCTGTGTTTTCCAATCAAATGCAATGTTTGGGATTATACTACGCATATATGAGTCTTGGGATCATTTGAACAAAACATTGTCTGATTCCGTAAAGAGGGTTTGACAGTTCAAGACTAGGATGACTGATAATCTCTACAGTTTAAATGATCATAATCATTTCCGCATGGCAGTTTGCCCACATCACGATGGGGATTTTAATATTTGACTAAATTTTGTGTTTATGGACAGCCTTGCTGTAATAAAGGGAACATATCTCATCCCACAATTTTCTAAGAACTGCTGAAGATCTATCCTGTGAGCTCTCTCTTTCCCTCACTAGCTAGCAGGCACCCCACGTGGGTCCACCCTGAATATCTTGAAGGAGCCCAACCGACAAAAGGAAAATGTTAGTCTTTCTGTTTACAGTCCACAGCTCACAGTTCTTATAATTTATTTCTGTGCCCTCAAGGTATTTTTGAGAAGCTCCTGGAAAGATAGCAGGGCGGTCATTTCTAGGCCTCATTTTCCTGGCCTATACCACCTCCCCGGGGAAATCGTAGCCCTTTGTATCGGGTCCCAACGCAGCCACCACCACCAATCCTGTCTGCTCCTTTGTTTTTGCCTTTAGTGCGATTCTGTAGACATTGCACTTTCTTACCCTAACGGAGTATGTTATTCTTTTTCTCTTGGGGTCACCTTGCTACTTCCATCCTAACTTCGTGGCCTCTGTGACAGTCGGCAGGCTCTATCCTGCCTGTGAGGGCACTGTGGGATCCAGGCTCTTGCTACCTCCTCCAAAGTTTGAGGCAACTCCTCATTATAGTGATACACACTATAATGTATCACATCACAGGGTCTCCACCTAGTGATGAAGATCTCTTGGGCTATCTGGACTATTTGCACACTGGAATGCCACCGAGGAGACTGGAAGAGTTCTAAGGGAGGCACACTGCACCTCTTTTCTTTCTGGAAGTTCACAGGGCATGTGTGAATGCAGGCAGGTGCATGTGTCACAAGCCAGGGAATGCCATAACTCTTTCTCTTGTGACTTAATGACCAGAACACGGTTTCCAAGTCTCACTGATGACAATTGGTCCTGGAAGTCCCTTCATTTTGTATCTCGCAGTGATTCCTTGCATAAGGATCTCTAACCCACACTCATGGGTCTTCAGCTTGGACGTCCCCTTTGCAGACAGGAAGATAATGGAAAAGACATCAAAGGGAAAATGATCAACTCCAGGAAATCACTGAACAAAGCACAGTAATGTTAGGCTTCCCACATGGTTATTATTTTGCTTCAGACAGAGACTCGAGTTAGGGTGGACCCAGGACCCAGACCTGAGTATGGAGACTTCCTAGGCTCTAACCTCAGGCTTTTTCTGCTGAAGTGACCTACAGTCTCCTCCCAAAGGAATCTGTCTTGCAATAGTCCCCAAGGACAGCTTGGTTAGGTACAAAGTCTCTGCTCACATACTTGTAAGTATATCATACAAAATACTTTTGCTTTTTCACTTTCCATGAGGCCATGAGTATCTTTGTGTGTTGCTACTGTCTTCATTGCTCGTTGGCCCCGGTCGTCCGGTCCGGATGTCTCCTTCCCGGGTCCCCCTGCCTGTGCTGGGGACCGGCCCCCGGGTGGCAGGGGTGGCCAGCGAGGGTGGATGGCTCCCAGGGGTTTCCCTGTGTTTTCCAGGACACGTCTGGTGGCCGGCGCCGGTTGTGTTCGGGCTCCCTCTGGCGGCCGCTTTTATACAAGGCTCCCGTCCTCCGAAGCTCCGGCGCGGCAGGCCCCCCTTCTTTGTCTCTCTTCTTCCTGCTGCCCTTTCTTTATTCTTCCTACCCTCCTTCTTTCTTTCTCATTCTCTCCTTTCTCTCTCTTTTCTGCTTTCCTTCCTTCCTTCCTTCCTTCCTTCCTTCCTTCCTTCCTTCCTTCCTTCCTTCCTTCCTTCCTTCCTTCTTTCTCTCTGTGTCATTCTCTGCTTTCTCTCTCTGTCTCTCCTTTCTTCTTTCCATCTCTCCTTAGTTTTCCTTCTTTCTCTCTTTTCACTTCCTTCCTTTTCCTTTTTTTCTTTCTCTCCTTCCTTCTCCTCATTCTGTTTCTCTCTTCCTGTCTTCTCTTTCCTCCTGTCTTTCTTATCTCTTTTCTGTGTCTCTTTTTTCTGTCTTTTCTTTTTTTTTTTTTTTTTTGAGACAGAGTCTCACTTTGTTGCCCAGGCTAGAGTGAGTGCCGTGGCGTCAGCCTAGCTCACAGCAACCTCAAACTCCTGGGCTCGAGTGATCCTTCTGCCTCAGCCTCCCGGGTAGCTGGGACTACAGGCATGCGCCACCATGCCCGGCTAATTTTTTTATATATATATCAGTTGGCCAATTAATTTCTTTCTATTTATAGTAGAGACGGGGTCTCGCTCTTGCTCAGGCTGGTTTTGAACTCCTGACCTTGAGCAATCCGCCCGCCTCGGCCTCCCAAGTGCTAGGATTACAGGCGTGAGCCACAGCGCCCGGCCTTGTCTTTTCTTATTTACTGTTATCTTCTTTCTGACTTTCCCTCTCTATCTCTTTTCTCTCTCTCTCTCTCTCTCTCTCTCTCTCTCTCTCTCTCTCTCTCTCTCTCTCTCTCTCTGCTGTGTTGTGGCCAATGCAGAGATGGGTTTGGTGGACGATTTCTGTGCTTGGGTCGACCCATCCTTTCTTTGACCCGAGTACTACCCAGGCAGGAGCCTGCTTAGCTTCCCAGATCAGATGACATTGGGCGCGTTTGGGGTGGTGTGGCCGTAGAGTGACCCGTCGTTTCTCGATACCTTTTATTATTATTTTTTGCTTTTTTTTTAATTTTAATTTTAATTTTTATTTTTCTGGGGGCCCCCTCTCTGGGGCCCCAAGAGAGGGGGGCCCCAGAAGTCGCCCCTATTATTATTTTTTGTACTTCACTGCTCTGGCTAGAACTTCCAGAAGAATAATGTGGACTAGAAGTGGATAGAGCGGCCCTGACATCCGATCTTTCAAAATCGAGTGTGATGTTAGCGGTGGGCTTTCGACGTATGGCCTTTATCGTGTTGAGGAAGTTTCCTCGTGTTCCTAGTTAACTGAGTGTTTATATCACGAAGGGATGCTGAATTGTGCTCGATGTTTTTTCTGCCTGTATTGATATGATCGTGCTGTTTTCTTCCTTTATGTTATCATCCCGGTGTATTATTTTGACTGATTTTCTTTCTTTTTTTTTTTTTTTGTGAGACAGAGTCTCGCTTTGTTGCCCAGGCTAGAGTGAGTGCCGTGGCGTCAGCCTAGCTCACAGCAACCTCAAACTCCTGGGCTCAAGCGATCCTCCTGCCTCAGCCTCCCCAAGTAGCTGGGACTACAGGCATTCGCCACCATGCCCGGCTAATTTTTTGTATATATATTAGTTGGCCAATTAATTTCTTTCTATTTATAGTAGAGACGGGGTCTCGCTCTTGCTCAGGCTGGTTTTGAACTCCTGACCTCGAGCAATCCGCCCGCCTCGGCCTCCCAGAGAGCTAGGATTACAGGCGTGAGCCACCGCGCCCGGCTTTGACTGATTTTCTTATGTCGAGCCGAGTTTCCCTTGTGGGATATCGCGTCCGTGGGGAGTAGGGGGACCGCGTGTGATGCCTTCCGGGGCCCTTCCGGACTCTGAAACGATGGTCTCCCGAGGGGTTGCCCCGTGGTTTTCGAGGACACGTCTGGTGGCCGGCGCCGGTCGTGTTCGGGCTCCCTCTGGCGGCCGCTTTTATACGAGGCTCCCGTCCTCCGAAGCTCCGGCGCGGCGGGCAAAGGAGGAGAAGGTCGGCGACGTGGCCGGGGCTGAGTTCCGGGAGGCGGGCAGCCTTCCCGGGTCCTTGCGGTTCGCGCCTGTGCGCCGGCCGGGAGGTCTGTGAGCCGGAGCTTGGGCCGGCAGGTCTGTGAGGGGAGGTGGCTGGTGTTGCGTTTCCCGGCTCGGCCGCCCGGGCGGGTCGCGGGGCTGCCCGGGCGGGTCGACCAGCACGCCGCCGCGTCTTTGTCGACCCGACCCACCCCGAGGGGACCGTGGGGGCGGACGGGAGAGGGGTTTGTCCGGCGACCGGCCGGCCGCCGTCCCGTGCGCGTCCCTCTGCCTCGGCCTCGCTCTCCCTACCCGCTTTCCCGGGGCCGGCACGGGAGACGGGGACGGCCCCGTGAGGGGCACGCGTGGCTGGGGTCCTTGCCGTTGAGCCCCGGTACGTGGTTTCCTCCGATCGTGCTGTTTTCTTCCTTTATGTTATCATCCCGGTGTATTATTTTGACTGATTTTATGTCGAGCCGCGTTTCCCTTGTGGGGACCGGCCGCCGGGTGGTGTGGGTGGCCGGCGAGGGCGACCCCGGCCGGGCCGCGGCCGCTCGTGGGCCCCGGTCGCCCGGTCCGGATGTCTCCTTCCCGGGTCCCCCTGCCGGGGGTGGCCGGCGAGGGCGACCCCGGCCGGGCCTCGGCCGCTCGTGAGGCCCGGCCGTCCCGTCCCGATGTCTTCTCGAGTCCCCCGCGTTGGGGCCGGAGATCGGCCCCCGGGCGGCCGGCGAGGGCGTCCCCGGACGGCGCCCGACCCTCTGCGCCACGGGGGCCCTCGGGGTCGACCAGATGTCCGTAAGTGCCCCGTGTCTGTCGGCACTGGGGACGTGTTGGGGACGGGTGGCCGCGTCTGGGTTCGTGGGGTCGGGCGTGGTCGAGCGGCTCTTCCCCGGCCCCCGCGCGGTGTTTTCCATCGCCTCGGATCGTCATCTTCGGCCTGCAGGTTAGTGCTGACACGCTGTCCTTTGGCGACTAGCGTCGAGGGAGTCGGGCCTCCAACGCGGCGAAAGGGCTCTGGGTTGCCGGGGATTTGGCGGCACCGCCCGGCCCTGTTCCCCTCGAGCCGGGACCCGCCTGGGCCCGCGCGCCGGCTCTGGGGCGTTGGAGTGTCCCGACGGCGGTGTGCCGCCTCCGGTCCGTCTCCGGACTCTCGAGGGGCACCCGCCCGGGGGCGTTTGCGGCAACCCTCCGCGGAACCGCTGGCTCCGCGCCGCGCGTGTCAGGCGTCCTCGTCCTCGGGTTGTCTGCCGCCCTCCTGGGAGGCGGGGCCGGTGAGGCTGAAGCGGGCCCCTCTGATCGCTGTCCTCGCCGGCCCGGCCGTCCTCCCTGCTGCTCTTTCCCCCCCTCCGTGGGGGGGACCTGATCGATGTGGTGACGTCGCGCTCTCCCGGGCCTTGGACCGCGTGCCAGGCGAGGGACGGACCGCTCTGGTGAGCGGGGACCGCTCTTCTCGTTCTGCTCGCGCGGCGGCTCGCCTCTCCTCCCCCGCCCGCGGGCGTCGGGTGGGAGGGCGGGACCGCAACGGTCGCTCGGCCCGACCTCGCTACCCCGCCCTGTGCCCCCGTGGCCTTGGCGGGGATCGTTGGCTCTGTTGACGCGGCGGGCAGCCCTCGCTCTCTGCCCCTCGTGGCTGTGGCTTTGCGGGCGTCCCTCCCCGTGGCGGGGGGGGGTCTGTCCCGCTCGCCCGGTCGCGCGCCTTTTCGGCGCGTGGTTCCCGGGTCTGTGGCCCTCTGTGGTGCTCCTGGAGCGTACCGGGTCGGTCCCCAAAGGTGCCCGAGACCGAGCGGCGGCTGTCGTCCTCGTTCCCGGCGTCCCTCTCTGGTCGCTGCCGCAGTGTGCCGCGTCGTGTCCCCGAGCAGTCCTGAATCGGGGGGTCGAGGCGGTCGAGCCGACGGGCGTCACCCCGTGCCGCGCGGGCGGGCGGGGTGCCGCTCTGTCAGTCCCCACGGCGTGCGTGGTGGACCCGGAAAGGCGAGAGCGGCGCGGTCCGTGCTCTTCTCTCCCCGCTTTTTTTGGGGGAGGGTCGTCGCACCGGGCCGCGTGGGCGAATCGTGGTCGGGGGGACTGTCCCGGCGCCTCGGTGCCGGCCGGTCCCCCCGGTGGTGGCCCCTGCCGTGGCCTCCCTCGGCGAGC
>NC_134123.1:41359114-41389114 GCF_040939455.1 Microcebus murinus
TTCATCTCCTGCACCCCACCCACACCCCACACCCCACAACCGCGACGCGGAACGGCGGTGATATGTATCTCCTCATCGACATCTTATGATTTATGGGACGGGGCCGGAGGAAATACTGGTCCTGTAGAAACACTCCCTCGCTCCACCAGTGGCTCTCTCGGCCAACTAGGGTCCTTCCTTGCGTCCCAGAACTTTATTCTGCTCTCCCTCCTGGTGGGTAGTAGTGCCGTAGTAGTATGGCGGCGGCGCTATAATTCTTCTATATCTTTTTCGGTGTGTGTGTGTGGGGGGGGGGGGATTTTAACTTTTTAAATGTATCATTGTAAAAACCAAAGATGCTAGCACTCTGGGAGGATCGCTCGACCTCAGGAGTTCGAGACCGGCCCTAGGCAGAGTGAGACCCCCGTCTCTACTAGAAATAGAAAGAAATCACCCAAACGACTAAACGGTAGAAAACCTTACTTGGGCACGGTGGCGTGTGCCTGCGGGCCCGGCTACCTGGGTGGCCGGGGCAGAAGGATCGCTCCAGCCTAGGAGTTTGAGGTTGCCGTGAGCCGGGCTGACGCCACGGCACTCTAGCCAGCGCGGGGCGACGCGGTGACGCTCTGTCTCAAAAAACAAACAGACGGACACACGGAAAACAAAAACAAACATGGTTTCATCGAGCTGTCCTTCCGCGGGATAGGGATGAATGACACTCAAAGGCCAAGGGGGAGGGGGAAGGAATCCTAGATGTTTTCCCTTTCGAGGCGATCGGAAGGAAGGCCAGCGTCTGGGTGTTTCCGTACACACCGCTCGTGTAAAATGGAAAACGTGAAGAATAAAAAGCGAAACGTAAAGCGTGGAGCCCGCCCGCCGGATGGTCCGTGGCAAGTGCGAGAGGATGGCTTTTTTAATTGCTCTCGTTCTCGTTCCACGATTTTAGTATGCGTTATTGATACATCGACTGTCTGCCGATGGAAAAGAAGCCAGACTCACTCTGTCGATGGAACGTCCCCGACCGCGGCCCGGAGAGCCCCACCGGGAAGCCCTTGAGCGACTGCTCTCCCCGTGGTTGGGTTACAGCTTGCTTTTCTATGTTTCAGGGAGATGAGAATTATGTGTAAAGTCATCGAATGTGGGAATGTGGACCTCGGTTTGGCCCCAAAAGGCGACACGTCTCCGAGCCGGGGATGACACGGTTTAAACTGGTAGTCGGATCCCTCGGTAACGGGTTAAGAAAGTGAAGCTTTCTCTAAACGCCTCCGATGTCTGCACAGAAGGAAGTCTGTTCACCTTAGACAAGCCACTCACTCGCGGGACCTGTTAAGGAAGTGGATGACCTGGGCCTGTGATGGGAGCTCCGTCTTGGAGGTAGTCTCCAAGGCGGGCTGATGAGTTACAAAGGACATCTTCGAGAAAGGAGGGGACGTGACCGGCCAGTTCTGACCTGCCTTCTCATGGGCAACAAATCAGCCTTTTAGGGTCTTTCTAGGGTCCCGGGGGAATCGGCACGTTCAGCCTGCTGGGGAGGGGGGGCGCGGTTAGATTAAGATTTTAATTCATGTCCCAACCTGTGTCGGTGGCGGTGGCGCGGCATCGGCATTGGCATCGGCATCGGCATCGGCGAGAGCGGCGGCGGCGGCGGCGGCGGCGGCGGGAGCGGCGGGAGCGGCGGGAGCAGTTGTCATCTTCTTCATCACCGTCATCGCCTCCATAAAAACACCGAATGATGTCTCTCTATCCACGAAAGGTGTCAGTTTGCCTCCAGATGATAAAGGAGCCTTTCTCTAGGTCGGGCGATGGAGTTTTCCAAGTCTGCGCTTGATCCTGGTGATGCCACACCCACCACCTTTATAGCCACCGGCGGGGTCGGCCATCCCGCCAAGCCTCACCTACCACGCTTGGGCAACTATCCGGCCAGGAACGGTTGAGCCCTGGTGGCTTCCCTCCTGTTTGTCCCTGCTCCTAACTTAGGACCGACGGGAGGGGTCCTCGCATAGTATGCGCTTCTTCCAGCCGGCCTGCATTCGGCTTCCTCAAGCGTGCCTCCCGCCTCCCGCCTCCCGCCTCCCTCCTCCCGTCAGGGCCTGCCTCTTTCCTCTTGCCACCTCTTCCCAGCTTCGCCACTCCTTTGCTTGCCTTACACTCTCTGCCCAGGGCGAAGAAAGTGCCGTCGGTGGAGATGGCGGTGGCAGTGGTGACACTGACTCTCTTGAGAAGAAATGAATGTCTATCTATCTATTTATTTACACACAGGTGCACACACACGGCAAGCAAGCTCACCATATATACCGCTTATTCTCATTTGGGCGATCTTTCTTCACTGATCTCCACAGAGTCCAGTAGCCTACAAAGTAAATAAAGTCCTCAGAATCATACTCACATCCTCATGGTAATATCCATTTCTCTCTCTCTCTCTCTCTCTCTCTCTCTCTCTCTCTCCCTACCTCCCCCCCATATATATATGTGAATTTCTCTCTAAATATAATTTATCTCTCTCTATATATAAATTTTTCTCTCTATATATATAAATATATATTTATATATAAATAAAGTCCTCAGAATATATATATATATATAGATAGATAGATAGAGAGAGAGAGAGAGAGAGAGAAATTTTTTTTTTGAGACAGAGTCTCACTTTGTTGCCCAGGCTAGAGTGAGTGCCATGGAGTCAGCCTAGCTCACGGCAACCTCAACCTCCTGGGCTCAAGCAATACTCCTGCCTCAGCCTCCCGAGTAGCTGGGACTACAGGCATGTGCCGCCATGCCCGGCTAATTTTTCTTTCTCTATATATTACTTGGCCAATTAATTTCTTTCGATTTATAGTAGACATGGGGTCTTGCTCTTGCTCGGGCTGGTTTGAACTCCTGACCTCGAGCAATCCTCCCGCTTCGGCCTCCCAGAGAACTAGGATTACAGGTGTGCTGGGCCTGAGAGAAATTTTTATCTCTCCCTCCCTTCTTATCTTTTTTATTCTATCTATAGCATATATATATATATATATATATATATATAGAGAGAGAGAGAGAGAGAGAGAGAGAGAGAGAGAGAGAGAAATATTTATCTCTCCCTGCTTTTTCTGATAAGTTCCTTTTTGTTAATTTTTTATTTTTTATTTTTTTTTTGAGACAGAGTCTCACTTTTGGTGCCAGGGCTAGAGTGCTATGGCTTCAGCTTAGCTCACAGCAACCTCAAACTCCTGGGCTCAAGTGATCCTTCTGTCTCAGTCTCCCGAGTAGCTGGGACTACAGACATGCACCACCATGCCCGGCTTATTGTGTGTGTGTGTGTGTGTGTGTGTGTTTAGTTGGCCAATTAATTTCTTTCTATTTATAGTAGAGACGGTCTTGCTCTTGCTCAGGCTGGTTTTGAACTCCTGACCTTGAGCAATCCACCCGCCTCGGCCTCCCAGAGTGCTAGGATTATAGGCATGGGCCACCACGCCCAACCCCTTTTGCTTAATTTTTTTTGTTTGTTTTTTTTTTTTTTTTTTTTTTTTTTTTGAGACAGAGTCTCACTTTGTTGCCCAGGCTAGAGTGAGTGCCGTGGCATCAGCCTGGCTCACAGCAACCTCAATCTCCGGGGCTCAGCGATCCTTCTGCCTCAGCCTCCCGAGTAGCTGGGACTACAGGCATGCGCCACCATGCCCGGCTAATTTTTTTTTTGTATATATATTTTTATTTTTATTTTTTTTTCTTTTTTTTTTTTGTTTTTTTGTTTTTTTAGACACTTCTTAGAAGTCAAGTATATATATTTTTAGTTGGTCAATTAATTTATTTCTATTTTTGGTAGACACGGGGTCTTGCTCAGGCTGGTTTCGAACTCCTGACCTTGAGCAATCCGCCCGCCTCGGCCTCCCAAAGTGCTAGGATTACAGGCGTGAGCCACAGCGCCCGGCCCTTAATTTTTAATTATTATGGTACCTAATATTTGTATAGTTTTCGGGTGAGTGACAGGGTCTGTCTCCCTCTATCGAACAGGGTACACTGCATCCTTGGTCACTGCAACCTCAAACACCTGGGCTCCATCGATCCTCTTGCCTCAACCTCACGAGTCTCTAGGACTACAGCCGTTTGCCACCATACTTGCCTGATGCTGCTTCTCTCTCTCTCTCTCTCTCTCTCTCTCTCTCTCTCTCTCTCCCCCTCTCTCTCATTAATTTATTTTATTTGATTTTATTTTAGCCTGGTCAAGTGGAGCAGTGGGAGTGGAGAAGAAACAAAGGGATCTGTAACTGGTTCTGATCAATGAGCAATTCTTTCTTTCTTTCTTTCTTTCTTTCTTTCTTTCTTTCTTTCTTTCTCTCTCTCTCTCTCTCTCTCTCTCTCTCTCTCTCTCTCTCTCTCTCTCTCTCTCTCTCTCTCTCTCTCTCGATCTTCTCCAGCTCCTGAACTTGGATGATCCCTGTGCATCGGTCTCCCAACGCGCTAGGACTACAGGAGTGAAGCATAGTGTTCCAGGATAACCCTCATAATCTTTATAGGGTACACGTGATGCTTTGTGATACAGGCATACAATGTGAATTAATTGACTCAGGGTAATAGGGGGGATCCGTCACCTCAGGCAGCTAACATTTCTTTGTGTTGGGAACATTCCGATCTTTGGAGTTGTTTCACATTATACCCTACCTGACTGATGGTTCATTCGAGTCACTTTTTGATTTTTGGTTTGGTTTTCTTTTTGAGTCAGAGTCTCACTCTGTTGCCTGGACTAGAGTGCCGTGGCTTCCCAAACCTAGCTTCCCAAGAGGTTCCTTTGGTTTTGCACGTTTCTGTCTGATGACGTGAAAGAAGGAATGGAGACAGAAGTCAGCCATGGTTCTATGACATTGGGGAGCGTATTGAACAATGCGGAACGGTGCACGGAAAAATTGTTAAGGCGGTCGGTTTATGAAATATCTGTTTCACTGCAGCTTAAAGACCATTGACGATGCCACACATAAACACACCGGTATATAAAGATCCATGAGCTAAAATGTCCCTCGCGGCCATAGGTGTTGTGGCACAATAACTGGCCATGAACTCCAAATGTCCAACCGGTGGTTAATGGTTAACTAGTTGATGGGCCAGCTAGACTACAAAACAGAGAGACAGAGACACAGAGAGAGAGAGAGAGAGAGAGAATAATTCAGGAGTTGGTCACAAACAGAATGTCTCCAGGAGGAAATAAATTTTTCCAGGGAGGGAGCATGTGCCCCAGGCACTGGCTAGCCTCCTCCACCCCCACCCTCACTCTTGCTCAGGCTGGTGTGGAACTCATGACCTTGAGCTGCCCTCCTAACTCGGCCTCCCCGAGTGCTAGGATCACAGGCCTGAGCCACCGCCCTGGACCAGCCAAAATGTTGTTTTGAGCCTCACACAACACAGTAACCAAGGAACCCGCCGCCATGATGATGCTTCTTAGGGATCTATTTAGGCCTGGGTTACTTGTGACTCTCACTCAGCCTGCCTCCTTGTGTGTCTGAGGAGAACGGTGTTTGTCACAATGATCTTCACCCTACCGGATGCTTCTGGTAAAATTGACAGGAAATCTTAAGTGTGAGAGCACCGGCTAGACAGAAAATACATGTTCCTGCTCCATTGTTCTTCCTCCTCCTTTCTATCTGAATCTCTGAGCTCGCTTTCATTCACTTCAGATTTTCCAGGGTCTCTGGTTACCTCCTCTCCTTCTCCTCCTCTCGCATTGGGTCTGATGGGAAGGAAAAAAGGAAAAAAAAAAACATACCGAAAGAAAGCGGAACAACATCGGTGTCCGAAGACGCCGATCAAACATTGCCCACGAGCCGGCATTCCCTGTGCCAGTAAAGCGGAGAGGGCCGGCCGTCCTGAGGATGTGAGGGGCCCGGACAACATTGGACGGTCACCCCTAAAGTGTACAAAGCACACAGACGATGGCACGTGTGATTTCACTAAAGAGAACAATCAGTGACCTCTTTGCCCAGTTTGGCCTTAGCATACGAAAGGGAGGCAGAGGTGGAACAGGATGCTCGATTTTTTTACTCTGGAAACAGATGCTGGGCACTGAACTGACAACACCGGAATTTCTTACCCTCCTGGATATTCACACAGGCTCAGGGGAGGCCAAAATATAAAAACACAAAAAGGGATACTGAGCCTATAAGGTATGCCTAACACTCGGATTTTATGTTCTCTTGCCTTTTCACACCTGAGTGACACACAATAGCAAAGGATGGACACAGGCTTCCAAAAGGGTTGTCTGGGGCCCCTTTCCTTTCTTTTTTTTTTTTTTTTTTTTTTGAGACAGAGTCTCGCTTTGTTGCCCAGGCTAGAGTGAGTGCCGTGGCGTCAGCCTAGCTCACAGCAACCTCAAACTCCTGGGCTCGAGTGATCCTTCTGCCTCAGCCTCCCGGGTAGCTGGGACTACAGGCATGTGCCACCATGCCCGGCTAATTTTTTATATATATATCAGTTGGCCAATTAATTTCTTTCTATTTATAGTAGAGACGGGGTCTCGCTCTTGCTCAGGCTGGTTTCGAACTCCTGACCTTGAGCAATCCGCCCGCCTCGGCCTCCCAAGAGCTAGGATTACAGGCGTGAGCCACAGCGCCCGGCCCTGCGGCCCCTTTCCTTTCTTAACCTTAGAAGACCTTAATTATTTGTGCCCTGAATCTGATGTTCAAATTATCCTCGTGGCCAAAGCGTTTGCGTGGCACGTGATAGGGAAAGAAGAGTACACCACCCGAATAGATGAGAAGGAATGGCAGTACTGCTGAAATTCCGAGTAGCACCTATTAGAATCCCAATTAGTCCCTAGGATGAGTTCAAAGAAGAGATCTAAATTTCTGACGCTATGACCCCAAAAGACATTAGATGAAAAAAAAAAAATGAAAAATAAAAACAAGAACTCCATCATCCTAGCACCTTGGGAAGCCTGGGTGAGAGGATCGCTGGAGGCCAGGAGTTTGAGGTGGCAGTGAGCTATGATGATGCCACTGTCCTTTAGCCTGGGAACCAGAGTGAGAGCCTGCCAAAAGAAGAGAAAAGAAAAGAAAAAGAGGGGGGGGGGAGAAGGGGAGAGAGAGAGAGAGAGAGAGAGAGAGAGAGAGAGAGAGAGAGAGAGAGAGAGAGAGATCCATTGCATTTCCTACCCTTTAGGTGACTAGGCCTCAGCAGGGTGATGTGAATTGACAAAGTTCACGTTGCTAACAAATAAAACGCTGGGATTCAAACTCTCAGTTGTCCCAATAAAGCATATCCCCCTACCCACCATACTGTGCCACCTCTGAGAGTATATACCCCACAGAGGAGAGCCGTGGAGGCCGTGCTTGGATAGACAGAGCCAACGGGTGGAGAACCTGGAGTCTGTGCTTTGCAGTCAGTGTAGAGGCACATGGAGCCATTCAAACTGCTTGTGAGGAAAAATACCACGTCCTAGGGAAACAGAGACATCTGCTATGGCCAGGTAAAATTTAGGAAAAGAAATGAAACGTCTCCTCCTCTGGCAGTGCTTTCTGGTCAGATACCGACCCGTTCGAGTCACAGATTCAAAACTTTCCCAAGTTCGTGGGATATAGCCTACTTAGGAAGATGATCGCTTCTGGGAAGGCACCAGCCCTACAGAACTACACAAACACGACAGAAACCCACTCGTCTCCGTTGTGGAAGACAAGATCAGCTTTTATGAAACCCACTAAACCCACACAAGAAGTAAAATAGGACCATACTGATAGATGCAATTTTAATCTTAGAGCAGCATGCGTGGTACTCCTTGTCGTCTTAGATACTGTCAACAGAAAGCATTCGGTGGATAAACAATCTTCAGCAGCTTTTCTGCGGAGATGAACCAACGTGTGTGTGTGTGTGTGTGTGTGTGTGTGTGTGTGTGTGTGTGTGAGGAGATGATAAATAATGAGGATTGAGGACCAGATAAATGACCAAAAAACCCACTTCGTGGTTCCTCAATACAAGCATTCATTTAAAGGGCATACTCGTACACCTAGGTGGAAAGTGCAAGCAGCTCAAAAAATAATAATAATAATAATAATAATTGCTGTGAGCCCCGGTTATGATATGGCAATAAGCGCTAGCCCTCGGAAGGTGTAAACCATATTCACTGTGGCTTACACCAATTTGGGATGTACAAAGATAAGCTTGAGCACCACCACCATCCAAAAATATGAACACCTAGCTAGCGATCCGGATCAGATGTAATAGAAAACAAAAAGCTCCCGCAGACACAAGAATGTGAGAACCCCAAAACACTGCAAAATAATTGAAAGAGTTTTATTGTGAGCCCAATGTCCGAGACCATGGCCCAGAGAGCTACACCCAAGAAGCCCTGCGCAAGTGGTCCCATTGTGGTGGGGCGGGTCACAGTTTAGCTTCATACGTTTTAGGGAGACAGGAATGACATGGGAAATCACAGATCGATATATGGAAGGGACATATTAGTCTGACCTGAAAAGGCAGGACATCTGGAAGTGGGGGGAGGGGGAGGCCAGGGTGCCCGGTGTACAGGTTTACAGCTGGGTTGAAAGATTCTTTGATTTGCAATTGATGAAAGAAATGAACTTCTGCCTAAAGGCTTGGAATGTTTTCAGTTAAGATAAGGATGTTTGCTAATCACAGGCCAGCTACCCGACATTTACCCAAAACTCAAGTGCTCTGTAGTGAAGCAAAGATGGTCCCTTCTTGTCTGGCTGACACTGGCACCGGTAGTTAGGTGTCACCTAGCTGCCACTTTGATCAGACATGGGGATGGGTAAAGTCAGGTGATGTTGGGAGCTTAAGAGTGGACCCCCCACCCCCACCCCAGGTGTGGAGGTCCGCTTTGGAATCTGCTGCGGTGTAGAACACGGTTCTTCCTGGGCCCGCCAGCCCCCGAGGCGGCTCTAGCCTCCAGCGGGTCTCCTTCCACCCCACCCACCCTGTTGTCCAAGGGAGGTGCCCCTCCTCCTGCTCCCTCCCTGCCTCCCCTCCCCCACCGTAGGCCTCTGCCCCGGTTTTCTTTTTTCTTTTTTTCTTTTCTTTTCCTTGTTTCTGTTTTATCTTGGTTTTTTTTTGTTTGTTTGTTTGTTTTTAGGTTTATGGAATATCGTTTAAAAATTTAAATCACAGAATGAATTCTAGAACAACTTGTGGCCTTTTATCATAGGCCGAGAACAATGTATTTACTCTTCCTGTGAATTTTCCTGTCCTGGAAGAAATGCAAAGTTGATCGTGACGGTTCCAAACCATCTTCCAGTTTCCCTGAGTCAGAAACACGGTGAACACGGTGTATTCGACCGTGTCTCTGTGTGCGTGCACGTGGGTGCCTGTACTTATTATTCCTTTTGGGCACCGCGCTCTTTGGTCTTACAGAGTGGGCCTTCCTTGGTCGTGGGCTGAGGCTGAACGGACTTAGCGATCGGATTTAAGGGACTTGACTACAGTAACCCGGGTCGGGGAAATTTTATTGATTCGAAAGTATACATTTCTAAATGAATAGGGTGAGTGACACATTCCCGCGGGGCCTCTGTCAGTGGATAGGTGTCCGGGGACGGTCCTCCTGCAGCTTGTTGTGGTAGCTCAACATTGACTAGAGGAAAATCATTCATTTCCCTAATGATCGTAGATGAGTCCGCTGAATTTTTTATGATGTCGTGGAAACATATAAAACACCCTGCGTACTTAACATAGCTGACCGCAAAGTTTCTCCCAGGCACACACTATTTAACATCATGAGTTTCCCAGTGTAATAGAGGGAATGGTCTAGGGAGAGGGAAAAAAAGACAGAAAGATTTTGTGTCCTTTTAAAACTTCCCCCCCACCCCCTGATTTTGGAAACTTGTAGTCTGGCCTCTATCCCCAAGAGGAGTTAAATCTTTTCTTAAAACTCCTGAGCGGTCCCCAGCCCCACAGGCCTTGTTTTTGGCCGAGCTGAGACCAGTGAAATGATTAACCACAATAATGGCTAAAGCGGAGAACCCTCCCTTTATGTATTTTTTAACATCTATTTGTTTATTTATTCATTCATTCATTCATTCATTTAATTTTTTGAAACTGAGTCTCTCTTTGTTGCCCAGGCTAGAGCGAGTGCCGTGGCGTCAGCCTAGCTCACGGCAACCTCAGGCTCCTGGGCTCAAGCGATCCTCCTGCCTCAGTCTCCCAAGTAGCTGGGACTACAGGCACGCGCCACCATGCCCGGCTAATTTTTTCTATATATACATTAGTTGGCCAATTAATTTCTTTCTATTTATAGTAGAGACGAGGTCTCGCTCTTGCTCGGGCTGGTTTCG
Organism: Microcebus murinus; assembly: GCF_040939455.1. Classification (NCBI taxonomy): domain Eukaryota; kingdom Metazoa; phylum Chordata; class Mammalia; order Primates; family Cheirogaleidae; genus Microcebus; species Microcebus murinus. Next base: position 41,369,338 of record NC_134123.1, read on the forward strand.
AACTCCTGACCTCGAGCGATCCGTCCGCCTCGGCCTCCCAGAGTGCTAGGATCACAGGCGTGAGCCACCATGCCCGGCCAGAACCCTCCCTTTAAAAGCTCTGTATTTCTGCCTAGGCCTATGGTCAGGAAAGTTGGGGGTTTGAGATGAGAAGGTCTACCGTACTTCCTCCTTTGCCGGCAAAGTAGACTCCCTCTCTCTTTCCTCCTCCGACTGCTGGTCCTCCTCATTCGGCCTCGTGGACAAGTGACCGACGACCTTTTGGTAACACCAAGACTTATAAGTTATGTTATTGATTTTTGTTTTGCTTTTTATTTTTATTTTTTTCTGGGACAGGATTTCTTTCACTCTGTCATCTCCCAGGCCGCCATGGCCTGATCGTAGCTCACGGCAACCTCCAACTCCAGGGCTCAAGTGATCCTCTCCACCTCAGCCTTCTGAGTAGCTGGGACTGTAGGCAAATGCTGCCACACCCGGAGTCATTATTTTTTCCTTTTTTTTTTGGTACAGATGGGGTCTCACCGTGTTACCCAGGCTCATCTCCGACTCCTGGGCTCGAGCCGTGCTCCCATCTCTGCCTCCCGAGTCGCTGGGATCACAGGCGTGAGCCGCCAGGCCCAGCCAGATTATTTAAAGGCGAGCTGCTTGCTATCCTGATATGAAAACCCCAAATGAGCGAGTTTCAGGCACCAAACAGAGGGAGTCCCCACACTGCATCGTCACGATCATCGAGGACGGCTCACAAAAATGCTGGGATATGGGCACGCAGTGGTGATCAAGGGGATATATTCTAGTGGAATAGCAGACAGATAGAATTTCCCCAAAACACTAAATATCAGAAAGGCACAGCACTAAATGGCGGACAGACTTCCATTCCCTTGCGTCATGGTGGGCAGCTTAGTTTCTTCCTACTCCCACAGTCTGATTAAAGCCCGACCTAGAAAATGTCTACATCTGATCCAAATCTATCAAGACAATGGAAGGGGGGAAACTGAGGGAGGAATACAGGACAAGGAAGGAAGAAGCAAAACAAGGGAGAAGGGGAAAATGGAGGAGGTGGAGGAGGAGGAGGAGGAGGAGGAGGAGGAGGAGGACGGGGAGAAAACTGCCTCCCCTGCCTCCATGTTACCCAATAATAAATGAAGATTGGCCACTTCCCTCCTCTCCCACCCTCTAACTATGCCTGGAGGTGTATTGTACACCTATGGTCCAAAGAAATGTGCAGCTACTTATAATAATTGAAGAAATGCGGTATAATAGGTTTCTGTGTAGTGGGACGCCTGTCGAGGGCACTTACCGTGAATGGAGCTCGCAGGGTGGGAGGTTGCCCTGGGTGAGCCTGTGAGTTAGTAGTAAGGGGTCAGTGAATGTGAAGGCCTGGGACGTGACCGTACACTACTGTAGGTTTTATAAGCCCTGGACACCTAGGCCACCATAAATTTATCTTCAGAAATTTCTTTCTCCAATGATACGTGAATCTTAGCTTACTGTCAGTGTTTTCACTTCATAGAGTTTTCCATAGTTTTTAACTTTTGGACTCCTTTGTAACACCACGACTTAAAACACAAACACACTGCAATGACTATACACAGATATTTCCTTTCTTTGTGTCCTTATTTATTCTGTAAGCTTTCCCCTACTTTTCAAGTTTTTATTGTTCTGTTCACTTTTCTTTTTATTTATTTTCATTTTTATTTTATTTATTTATTTATTTATTTATTTATTTATTTATTTATTTATTTTTGAGACAGGGTCTCACTTTGTTGCCCAGGCTAGAGTGAGTGCCGTGGCGTCAGCATGGCTCACAGCAACCTCAAACTCCTGGGCTCAAGCAGTCCTCCTGCCTCAGCCTCCCAAGTAGCTGGGACTACAGGCATGCGCCACCATACCCGGCTAATTTTTTCTATATATATTAGTTGGCCAATTAATTTCTTTCTATTTATAGTAGAGACGGGGTCTTGCTCTTGCTCAGGCTGGTTTCGAACTCCTGACCTCGAGCAATCCGCCCGCCTCGGCCTCCCGGAGTGCTAGGATTACAGGCGTGAGCCACCGCGCCCGGCCTCATTTTTATTTTTTTTTGAGACAGAGTCTCACTTTGTTGCCCAGGCTAGAGTGAGTGCCGTGGCGTCAGCCTGGCTCACAGCAACCTCAACCTCCTGGACTCAAGCGATCCTCCTGCCTCAGCCTCCCAAGTAGCTGGGACTACAGGCATGCGCCGCCATGCCCGGCTAATTTTTCTTTCTCTATATATTACTTGGCCAATTAATTTCTTTCTATTTATAGTAGAGACGGGGTCTCGCTCTTGCTCGGGCTGGTTTCGAACTCCTGACCTCGAGCCATCCGTCCGCCTCGGCCTCCCAGAGTGCTAGGATTCCAGGCGTGAGCCACCGCACCCGGCCAGTTCCATTCACCGCTTTTCAAAGAGAGAGAGAGAGAGAGAGAGAGAAGAGAAGAGAAGAGAAGAGAAGAGATAGACACACATGAATATGTTTCCTAAGTCAACTAAGGAAGGGGGCCAAGTCAAGGTTCTCAGGGAGCCACCAATCATGAACTGGTCAGGCTCAGAATCAGTATTGCAGAGTGGCTGTGGACCCTGGGGACCTGGACGGACTACCTGGATGACACTCCCTTTTTGGTAACTTGGCAATTCATAAATACTCTTGTGGCCTGGCGCAGTAGCTCACGCCTGTAATCCTAGCACTCTGGGAGGCCGAGGTAGACGGATCGCTCGAGGTCAGGAGTTTGAAACCAGCCCGAGCAAGAGCGAGACCTCATCTCTACTATAAATAGAAAGAAATTAATTGGCCGACTAAAAGATATATAGTAAAAATTAGCTGGACATGGTGGTGCATGCCTGTCATCAATCCCAGCTACTAGGGAGGCTGAGGAAGAAGAATTGCTTGAGATCAGGAGTTTGAGGTTGCTGTGAGCTAGACTGACGCCACGGCACTCTAGCTGGGGCAACAGAGTGAGACTCTGTCTCAGAAATCAATCATTCAATCAATCAATCAATCCCCTTGTGCCTCAGCCTCTTCATCTGGAAATGGAAAAAAAAAAATAACACCACAGGGATATTGTGCAGAGTGAAAAAGCAAATGCAGGCAAAGCACACGTGTGGCAAACCTGAAGCCTTCAGTCGTGGTTACAGTAATTGTTATGGGATCATCTTCCTATGTTCTTTTAAAGATTGCTAGAACCTTCCAGAAGATGAGAATAGGCTCCTCCTGAGCAAGTCTCGGCTATAAAGTCTCAGGCACGTTGAGCATGTGGCACTGAAGGCGGTATAATAAACCTGATCCCATCCTGGAATATTATGTTCCTGTAGGACCCAAAATCATAGAAGGTATGAGAAATCCTACCTTGTATCAGTTTCACAAAAACCCCTATGATTGGGTACTCACACGTGCGCATGCGCGGGCGGACACACACACACACACACACACACACACACACACACAGCCCAAACTTTTTTTATTTTATTTATTTTATTTTATTTTATTTTATTTTTTTTTTTTTTTGAGACAGAGTCTCGCTTTGTTGCCCAGGCGTCAGCCTGCCTGGCTCACAGCAACCTCAATCTCCGGGGCTCAGCGATCCTACTGCCTCAGCCTCCCGAGTAGCTGGGACTACAGGCATGCGCCACCATGCCCGGCTAATTTTTTGTATATATATTTTTAGTTGGTCAATTAATTTATTTCTATTTTTGGTAGAGACGGGGTCTCGCTCAGGCTGGTTTCGAACTCCTGACCTTGAGCAATCCGCCCGCCTCGGCCTCCCAAAGTGCTAGGATTACAGGCGTGAGCCACCACGCCCGGCTTTATTTTTATTTTTTGAGACAGTCTGGCTCTGTTGCCTTGGCTAGAGTGCCGTGGCGTCAGCCTACCTCACAGCAACCTCTAACTCCTGGGCTCCAGTGACCCTCCTGCCTCAGCCTCCTGACTAGCTGGGACTACAGGCATCTGCCACCATGCCCAGCTAATTATATATATATATATATATATATTTTTTTTTTTTTCCTTAGTTGTCCAGATACTTTCTTTCTATTTTTAGTAGAGACAGGGTCTCACTCTTGCTCAGGCTGGTGTTGAACTCCTGATCTTGAGGGGCCCTCACACCTCAGGCTCCCAGAGTGCTAGGATTACAGGCCTGAACCACCGCCCCGGACCAGCCAAAACGTTGTTTTGAGCCTCACACAACACACTAACCAAGGAACCCACCGCCATGATGCTTCTTAGGGATCTATTTGGGCCCGGGTTACTTGTGACTCTCACTCAGCCTGCCTCCTTGTGTGTCCGAGGAGAACGGTGTTTGTCACAATGATCTTCACCCTACCGGATGCTTCTGGTAAAATTGACAGGAAATCTTAAGTGTGAGAGCACCGGCTAGACAGAAAATACATATTCCCGCTCCATTGTTCTTCCTCCTGCTTTCTATCTGAATCTCTGAGCTTGCTTTCATTCACTTCAGATTTGCCAGGGTCTCCGGTTACCTCCTCTCCCACCTGTGTCGCACTGGGTCTGATGGGAAGGAAAAAAGGAAAAAAACATATGGAAAGAAAGCGGAACAACATCGGTTTCTGAAGACGCCGATCAAACATTGCCCACGAGCCGGCATTCCCTGTGCCAGTAAAGCGGAGAGGGCCGGCCGTCCTGAGGATGTGAGGGGCCCGGACAACATTGGACGGTCACCCCTAAAGTGTACAAAGCACACAGACGATGGCACGTGTGATTTCACTAAAGAGAACAATCAGTGACCTCTTTGCCCAGTTTGGCCTTAGCATACGAAAGGGAGGCAGAGGTGGAACAGGATGCTCGATTTTTTTACTCTGGAAACAGATGCTGGGCACTGAACTGACAACACCGGAATTTCTTACCCTCTTGGATATTCACACAGGCTCAGGGGAGGCCAAAATATAAAAACACAAAAAGGGATACTGAGCCTATAAGGTATGCCTAACACTCGGATTTTACGTTCTCTTGCCTTTTCACACCTGAGTAACACGCAATAGCAAAGGATGGACACAGGCTTCCAAAAGGTTTGTCTGGGGCCCCTTTCCTTTCTTAACCTTAGGAGACCTTAATTATTTGTGCCCTGAATCTGATGTTCACATTATCCTCGTGGCCAAAGCGTTTGCGTGGCACGTGATAGGGAAAGAAGAGCACACCACCCGAATAGATGAGAAGGAATGGCAGTACTGCTGAAATTCCGAGGAGCACCTATTGGAATCCCAATTAGTCCCTAGGATGAGTTCAAAGAACAGATCTAAATTTCTGACGCTATGACCCCAAAAGACATTAGATGGGAAAAAAAAAAAAGAATGAAAAACAAAAACAAGAACTCCATCATCCTAGCACTTTGGGAAGCCTGGGTGAGAGGATCGCTGGAGGCCAGGAGTTTGAGGTGGCAGTGAGCTATGATGATGCCACTGCCCTTTAGCCTGGGAACCAGAGTGAGAGCCTGCCAAAAGAAGAGAAAAGAAAAGAAAAAGGGGGGGGGGCAGAGAGAGAGATCAATCTATCCATTGCATTTCCTACCCTTTAGGTGACTGGGCCTCAGCAGGGCGATGTGAATTGACAAAGTTCGCGTTGCTAACAAATAAAACGGTGGGGTTCAAACTCTCAGTTTTCCCAATGAAGCATATCCCCCTACCCACCATACTGTGCCACCTCTGAGAGTATATACCCCACAGAGGAGAGCCGTGGAGGCCGTGCTTGGATAGACAGAGCCAACGGGTGGAGATCCTGGAGTCTGTGCTTTGCAGTCAGTCAGTGTAGAGGCACATGGAGCCATTCAAACTGCTTGTGAGGAAAAATACCACGTCCTAGGGAAACAGAGACATCTGCTATGGCCAGGTAAAATTTAGGAAAAGAGGCCGGGCGCGGTGGCTCACGCCTGTAATCCTAGCTCTCTGGGAGGCCGAGGCGGGCGGATTGCTCGAGGTCAGGAGTTCGAAACCAGCCTGAGCAAGAGCGAGACCCCGTCTCTACTATAAATAGAAAGAAACTAATTGGCCAACTAATATATATAGAAAAAATTAGCCGGGCATGGTGGCGCATGCCTGTAGTCCCAGCTACTTGGGAGGCTGAGACAGAAGGATCGCTTGAGCCCAGGAGTTTGAGGTTGCTGTGAGCTAGGCTGACGCCACGGCACTCACTCTAGCCTGGGCAACAAAGTGAGACTCTGTCTCAAAAAAAAGAAAAGGAAAAAAAAAATTTAGGAAAAGAAATAAAACGTCTCCTCCTCTGGCAGTGCTTTCTGGTCAGATACCGACCCCTTCGATTCACAGATTCAGATACATCCTTTAATGTAAGCGTGGTCGACAAGTCACTCTTTGCAACTTTCCCAAGTTCCTGGGATATACCCTACTTAGGAAGATGATCGCTTCTGAGAAGGCACCAGCCCTACAGAACTACACAAACATGACAGGAACCCACTCCTCTCCGTTGTGGAAGACAAGATCAGCTTTTATGAAACCCACTAACCCCACACAAGAAGTAAAATAGGACCATACTGATAGATGCAATTTTAATCTTAGAGCAGCATGCGTGGTACTCCTTGTCGTCTTAGATACTGTCAACAGAAAGCATTCGGTGGATAAACAATCTTCAGCAGCTTTTCTGCGGAGATGAACCAACGTGTGTGTGTGTGTGTGTGTGTGTGTGTGTGTGTGTGTGTGAGGAGATGATAAATAATGAGGATTGAGGACCAGATAAATGACCAAAAAACCCACTTCGTGGTTCCTCAATACAATCATTCATTTAAAAGGCATACTCGTACACCTAGGTGGAAAGTGCAAGCAGCTCAAAAAATAATAATAATAATAATAATTGCTGTGAGCCCCGGTTATGATATGGCAATAAGCGCTAGCCCTCGGAAGGTGTAAACCATATTCACTGTGGCTTACACCAATTTGGGATGTACAAAGATAAGCTTGAGCACCACCACCATCCAAAAATATGAACACCTAGCTAGCGATCCGGATCAGATGTAATAGAAAACAAAAAGCTCCCGCAGACACAAGAATGTGAGAACCCCAAAACACTGCAAAATAATTGAAAGACTTTTATTGTGAGCCCAATGTCCGAGACCATGGCCCAGAGAGCTACACCCAAGAAGCCCTGCGCAAGTGGTCCCATTGTGGTGGGGCGGGTCACAGTTTAGGGAGACAGGAATGACATGGGAAATCACAGATCGATGTATGGAAGGGACATATTAGTCTGACCTGAAAAGGCAGGACATCTGGAAGTGGGGGGAGGGGGAGGCCAGGGTGCCCGGTGTACAGGTTTACAGCTGGGTTGAAAGATTCTTTGATTTGCAATTGATGAAAGAAATGAACTTCTGCCTAAAGGCTTGGAATGTTTTCAGTTAAGATAAGGATGTTTGCTAATCACAGGCCAGCTACCGGACATTTACCCAAAACTCCAGTGCTCTGTAGTGAAGCAAACGGTTAAGCTTTGTCTTGCCTGGCCTTAGGCCCCTCAGCCATTCGCTATCTCATTGTTACAAAAAATGACTCCATCTGGGAGGGGCGTCTGACTTCCCCTGTCCTTGTGGCCCACAGCTCAGGTTTAAAGGTTTTCTGGGGTTCCCTGGGCCAATTAGGGGATGGGGGTCCATTCAGTCCGCTGGTGGTGGGGGCCGGGGAGCGGCTTAAGATTTTATTTGAGTTCGTAGACTCCAGAAATGGTGTTTCCCCAGGAAAGAAATAACGGAGTTCGTGACAAGCTCTTTTCATTCAGTTGGTCTGGGCCCCGAAGTCGTCTTCCCATCGCCACCCCTCCCCTCCCTTGCCCTCCCCTGGGGCCAGAGCCAGGGCGGAAAGGCCCGAGAGGAGAGGCGCGCGGGGGAGGTGCCACTCAGGCTCCTCCGGGCCCCACGGTAACCCTGCCGCTGCGACCGACCGCTTCGCCCGAGGAGGAGGCGGTGCCCAGGAAGTCGCGCTTCTGCCCCTGGGGTTTGCTGGCAGGCCGGGGGCAGGGTAGGAGCTCCGGGCCGAGAGGAAACCCCTAGCCTGGCCGCCCAGGTGGACCCGCCCCGGTGGAGCCCTTCCCCCACCCCTCCTCTCCCCACCTCCTTCCTCCCTTCACCCGCACGCGGCCCCGCCCCCGCACCGCGCTGACTGCGCGTGGGCGCTCGCCCTCAGCCAGCCGCCCGGGGCTTCTCTCGGCAGAGCCGCTCCGCTTTCAGCTGCGCCCCCGCCCTGCCCCGGGGGCTGCCTGCCCCTTTCAAGCCTGGGCCAGGGCCGGGGCACAGCGCATGGGGGAGGGGAGGGAGTGTGGGTCGGCCCCTTGAGACGTGTGTGTGTGTGTGTGTGTGTGTGTGTGTGTGTGTGTGTGTGCGCGCGCGCGCGTGTGGTGTGGTGGGGGCTAAATAGGTCAGTCGGTCTCCTATCTCAGGAAAACCCCCAAGCCCTTGTAGAACTGCCACCGCCCGCCGCTACCCGTGGGGGCTGGGACCTCACTTTGTGTCCTCCTCCTGGCCCAGTCCAAGGGTGCTGGGCTGCTAAACAGATCCCCCCCGCCCCCCCCCCCTCGTGGGAGAAAGGCAGAAAGGGCCCAGGCCTGACTGGCACTGGGTTGGACCCAACTACCCTAGGGTATGGACTTGTTAAAAATTTGTGATTGGATTTTGGATTAGAAGTTCATTTAGGTAATTTCACTAATGAATGTGCAGTAAAGAGTTTCATAATATATCTGTGAGGGTAGCAACCGAAAGAGAATCTGAAAGCCGACGAAATAGGAGAGGAAAGGTATATGAAGCTTCCTCACCACCTGAAGCCAACATTACAATCCAAGTCTTTCCAGAAATGGCAAAAACAGACAGACAGACAGACAAACAAACCAATGATAATGATAGTACTCTGCATAAGAGTCTGCTCATTATAGAAAGTACCCAGAGAAGGTTCACCTGCGTGTGATGAGTGGCATTCAGAAAAATGAGGCCTGTCGTGCAGGTCTGGGTGTGACTCCATATCCCCAGACATCCAGTGCCACCGGCAACATCTCTACATCTAACCCATATAACCTCAGAAGCAACAGGACACATTCTGGTCCCATACTCCCCTCGATGACATGACATTATTCTTGAATCCTCTCCTGTCTCAGACTCTCAAAGTTTCCTCCAGTGTGTTCACACAGATCAGACCTTTGGTCTGAGACCTCAGAGTTTCTATTCTTGGCCAGGCCACACGCTTGTACTTTGAGTGATCATTTAACTGACCCCTGTGGACCAGGGACAGCACTCATGCTTCCAAGGCAAAAGCCCAGAGGAAAAGCCACATATGACCCCCCTCCCCCTTTACATCTAGATAACCAAGACCAGGATTGTCTTAGCGCCAATGACTACTTGGAGACCAAAGGACGTTCACGAGGGACTGAGGAGGTGAGGAGGCGTGCCATCTGAACCTCAGAGAGAGAGAGAAAGAGAGAGAGAGAGAGAGAGAGAGAGAGAGAGAGAGAGAGGCTCAAGGCAGTGACCACAACCAGAGTCCTCACAGATATTTATTGAAGTATGATAATAGGGGAGGAGACAGGAATGAAGAAATAGGAGGAAGTTACTGAGAGGTTAATAATGCAAAGAAGGAACATAGGAGGTACAAGGTGTAGTTTCCTTCTGCTAGGAGACTTTTGCTGCTAATTGCGACCACATCTGTTGCTGTTTTCAGCAGGTGCTGTATGCAGTGCTGACATCCAAGATGCCCTGACGGCTTTTGCCTCAAGGGGTCTGACCCATAGTTTCCTACATAGAATCGACTTAAAACCATTCATGGTTATCATTGTATCTGACTGCACTCCCTATGAGTCGATATCCTTACTGGAGAAGGCAACAGTAAGAGGCACTGCACCTGGCCCCTTTGTCTTAATTTTTAATTATTAGGGTGCCTAATATTTGTATAGTTTTCAGGTGAGTGACAGGGTCTGTCTCCCTCTATCGAACAGGGTACACTGCATCCTTGGTCACTGCAACCTCAAACACCTGGGCTCCATCGATCCTCCTGCCTCAGCCTCACGAGTCGCTGGGACTACAGGCGTGTGCCACCATACTTGCTTCATGCTGCTTCTTCTCTCTCTCTCTCTCTCTCTCTCTGTCTCTCATTATTTTATTTGATTTTATTTTAGGCTGGTCAAGTGGAGCAGTGGGAGTGGAGAAGGAACCAAGGGATCTGTAACTGGTTCTCATCAATTAGTTGTAAACACCACTGCACTCAGAGCAATCTTTCTTCTTTCTTTCTTTCTTTCTTTTCTTTCTTTCTTTCTTTCTTTCTTTCTTTCTTTCTTTCTTTCTTTCTTTCTTTCTTTCTTTCTTTCTTTGTCTCAAAATATTGATCAGGAACTTCTCCAGCTCCTGAACTTGGGTGATCCCTGTGCATCGGTCTCCCAATGTGCTAGGACACAGGAGTGAAGCACCGCACCCGGCCTCATAGTGTTCTAGGATAACCCTCATAATCTTTATAGGGTACACGTGATGTTTTGTGATACAGGCATATAATGTGAATTAATCGACTCAGGGTAATAGGGGGAATCCATCACCTCAGGCAGCTAACATTTCTTTGTGTCGGGAACATTCTGATTCCAGTCTTTGGAGTTGTTTCACATTATACCCTACCTGACTGATGGTTCATTCGAGTCACTTTTTTTTTTTTTTTTTTTTGAGACAGAGTCTCCCTTTGTTGCCCAGGCTAGAGTGAGTGCCGTGGCGTCAGCCTGGCTCACAGCAACCTCAATCTCCGGGGCTCAGTGATCCTACTGCCTCAGCCTCCCGAGTAGCTGGGACTACAGGCATGTGCCACCATGCCCGGCTAATTTTTTGTATATATATTTTTAGTTGGTCAATTAATTTATTTCTATTTTTGGTAGAGACGGGGTCTCGCTCAGGCCGGTTTCGAACTCCTGACCTTGAGCAATCCGCCCGCCTCGGCCTCCCAAAGTGCTAGGATTACAGGCGTGAGCCACCACGCCCGGCCCGAGTCACTTTTTTTGATTTCTGTTTTGTTTTGTTTTTGAGTCAGAGTCTCAATCTGTTGCCTGGACTAGAGTGCTGTGGCATCAACCTAGCTTCCCAAAAGGTTCTTGTGTTTTTGCATGTTTCTGTCTGATGACGTGAAAGAAGGAATGGAGACAGAAATCAGTGATGGTTCTATGACATTGGGGAGCGTATTGAACAACGCAGACGGTGCACTTAAAAATTGTTAAGGCGGTCGGTTTTATGAAATATCTGTTTTCATTGCAGCTTAAAAACCATTGACGATGCCACAAATAAACACACCGGTATATAAAGATCCATGAGCTAAAATGTTCCTCGGGGCCATAGGTGTTGTGGCAAAATAACTGGCCATGAACTCCAAATGTCCAACCGGTGGTTAATGGCTAACTAGATGATGGGCCAGCTAGACTATGAGAGAGAGAGAGAGAGAGAGAGAGAGAGAGAGAGAGAGAGAGAGAGACAGAGGGAGGGAGGGAGGGAGGGGGAGAGAGAGAGAGAGAGAGAGAGAGAGAGAGAACACATGTGCCCCAGGCACTGGCTATTCTCCTCCACCCCCACCCTTCTTAACCTTAGGAGACCTTAATTATTTGTGCCCTGATTCTGATGTTCAAATTATCCTTGTGGCCAAAGCGTTTGCATGGCATGTGATAAGGAAAGAAGAGTACACCACCCGAATAGATGAGAAGGAATGGCAGTACTGTTGAAATTCCGAGTAGCACCTATGTTTACACGCCGAGAATCCCAATTAGCCCCTAGGATGAGTTCAAAGAACAGATCTAAATTTCTGACGCTATGACCCCAAAAGACATTAGATGAAAAAAAAAAAAATGAAAAACAAAAACAAGAACTCCATCATCCTAGCACTTTGGGAAGCCTGGGTGAGAGGATCGCTGGAGGCCAGGAGTTTGAGGTGGCAGTGAGCTATGATGATGCCACTGCCCTTTAGCCTGGGAACCAGAGTGAGAGCCTGCCAAAAGAAGAGAAAAGAAAAGAAAGAGAGAGAGAGAGAGAGAGAGAGAGAGAGAGAGAGAGAGAGAGAGAGAGAGAGAGAGAGAGATCCATTGCATTTCCTACCCTTTAGGTGACTGGGCCTCAGCAGGGCGATGTGAATTGACAAAGTTCGCGTTGCTAACAAATAAAACGGTGGGTTTCAAACTCTCAGTTTTCCCAATAAAGCATATCCCCCTACCCACCATACTGTGCCACCTCTGAGAGTATATACCCCACAGAGGAGAGCCGTGGAGGCCGTGCTTGGATAGACAGAGCCAACGGGTGGAGATCCTGGAGTCTGTGCTTTGCAGTCAGTCAGTGTAGAGGCACATGGAGCCAAACTGCTTGTGAGGAAAAATACCACATCCTAGGGAAACAGAGACATCTGCTATGGCCAGGTAAAATTTAGGAAAAGAAATAAAACGTCTCCTCCTCTGGCAGTGCTTTCTGGTCAGATACTGACCCCTTTGAGTCACAGATTCAGATACATCCTTTAATGTAAGGGTGGTCGACAAGTCACTCTTTGCAAGTTTCCCAAGTTCCTGGGATATACCCTACTTAGGAAGATGATCGCTTCTGGGAAAGGACCAGCCCTACAGAACTACACAAACACGACAGAAACCCACTCCTCTCCGTTGTGGAAGTCAAGATCAGCTTTTATGAAACCCACTAACCCCACACAAGAAGTAAAATAGGACCATACTGATAGATGCAATTTTAATCTTAGAGCAGAATGCGTGGTACTCCTTGTCGTCTTAGATACTGTCAACAGAAAGCATTCGGTGGATAAACAATCTCTAGCAGCTTTTCTGCAGAGATGAACCAACCTGTGTGTGTGTGTGGGGGGGGAGATGATAAAAAATGAGGATTGAGGACCAGATAATTGACTGAAAAAAAAATACTTCCTGTTTCCTCAATACAAGCATTCATTTCAAGGGTATACCTGTATACCTAGGTGGAAAATGGAAGCAAGCTTTACAAAAAAAAAAAAAAAAAATCGCTGTGAGCCCCGTCAGAGGGTCCCTTCTTGTCTGGCTGACACTGGCAGCGGTAGTTAGGTGTCACCTAGTTGCCACTTTGATCAGACATGGGGATGGGTAAAGTCAGGTGATGTTGGGAGCTTAAGAGTGGACCCCACCCCCACCCCAGGTGTGGAGGTCAGCTTTGGAATCTGCTGCGGTGTAGAACACGGTTCTTCCTGGGCCCGCCAGCCCCGAGGCGGCTCTAGCCTCCAGCGGGTCTCCGTCCACCCCACCCACCCTGTTGTCCGCGGGAGGTGCCCCTCCTCCTGCTCCCTCCCTGCCTCCCCTCCCCCACTGTAGGCCTCTGCCCCGGTTTTTTTTTTTTTTTTTTTTCTTTTCCTTGTTTCTGTTTTATCTTGGTTTTTTTTTTTTTTGGTTTGTTTTTTTTTTAGGTTTATGGAATATCGTTTAAAAATTTAAATCACAGCCGGGTGCGGTGGTTCACGCCTGTAATCCTAGCTCTCTGGGAGGCCGAGGCGGGCGGATTGCTCGAGGTCGGGAGTTCGAAACCAGCCTGAGCAAGAGCGAGACCCCGTCTCTATTATAAATACAAATAAATTAATTGGCCAACTAATATATATAGAAAAAATTAGCCGGGCATGGTGGCGCATGCCTGTAGTCCCAGCTACTTGGGGAGGCTGAGGCAGGAGGATCGCTTGAGCCCAGGAGTTTGAGGTTGCTGTGAGCGAGGCTGACGCCATGGCACTCACTCTAGCCTGGACAACAAAGCGAGACTCTGTCTCAAAAAAAAAAAAAAATTTAAATCACAGAATGAATTCTAGAACAACTTGTGGCCTTTTATCATAGGCCGAGAACAATGTATTTACTCTTCCTGTGAATTTTCCTGTCCTGGAAGAAATGCAAAGTTGATCGTGACGGTTCCAAACCATCTTCCAGTTTCCCTGAGTCAGAAACACGGTGAACGCGGTGTATTCGACCGTGTCTCTGTGTGCGTGCACGTGGGTGTCTGTACTTATTCCTTTTCGGCAAAGAGCTCTTTGGTCTTATAGAGTCGGCCTTCCTTGGTCATGGACTGAGGCTGAACGGACTTAGCGATCGGATTTAAGGGACTTGACTACAGTAACCCGGGTCGGGGAAATTTTATTGATTCGAAAGTATACATTTCTAAATGAATAGAGTGAGTGACACATTCCCGCGGGGCCTCTGTCAGTGGATAGGTGTCCGGGACGGTCCTCCTGCAGCTTGTTGTGGTAGCTCAACATTGACTAGAGGAAAATCATTCATTTCCCTAATGATCGTAGATGAGTCTGCTGAATTTTTTATGATGTCGTGGAAACATATAAAACACCCTTCGTACTTAACATAGCCGACCGCAAAGTTTCTCCCAGGCACACACTATTTAACATCATGAGTTTCCCAGTGTAATAGAGGGAATGTTCTAGGGAGAGGAAAAAAATAAAATAAAGGACAGAAAGATTTTGTGTCCTTTTAAAACTTCCCCCCCACCCCCTGATTTTGGAAACTTGTAGTCTGGCCTCTATCCCCAAGAGGAGTTAAATCTTTTCTTAAAACTCCTGAGCGGTCCCCAGCCCCACAGGCCTTGTTTTTGGCCGAGCTGAGACCAGTGAAATGATTAACCACAATAATGGCTAAAGCGGACTGGATTTTATGATTCTTGGGTTTTCTGATTCTAAGATAGGAAGGCTTTCTCATCTATCATCTCTGCCCCCCTTCTTTGTCTCTCTTCTTCCTGCTGCCCTTTCTTTATTCTTCCTACCCTCCTTCTTTCTTTCTCATTCTCTCCTTTCTCTCTCTTTTCTGCTTTCCTTCCTTCCTTCCTTCCTTCCTTCCTTCCTTCCTTCCTTCCTTCCTTCCTTCCTTCTTTCTCTCTGTGTCATTCTCTGCTTTCTCTCTCTGTCTCTCCTTTCTTCTTTCCATCTCTCCTTAGTTTTCCTTCTTTCTCTCTTTTCACTTCCTTCCTTTTCCTTTTTTTCTTTCTCTCCTTCCTTCTCCTCATTCTGTTTCTCTCTTCCTGTCTTCTCTTTCCTCCTGTCTTTCTTATCTCTTTTCTGTGTCTCTTTTTTCTGTCTTTTCTTTTTTTTTTTTTTTTTGAGACAGAGTCTCACTTTGTTGCCCAGGCTAGAGTGAGTGCCGTGGCGTCAGCCTAGCTCACAGCAACCTCAAACTCCTGGGCTCGAGTGATCCTTCTGCCTCAGCCTCCCGGGTAGCTGGGACTACAGGCATGCGCCACCATGCCCGGCTAATTTTTTTATATATATATCAGTTGGCCAATTAATTTCTTTCTATTTATAGTAGAGACGGGGTCTCGCTCTTGCTCAGGCTGGTTTTGAACTCCTGACCTTGAGCAATCCGCCCGCCTCGGCCTCCCAAGAGCTAGGATTACAGGCGTGAGCCACAGCGCCCGGCCTTGTCTTTTCTTATTTACTGTTATCTTCTTTCTGACTTTCCCTCTCTATCTCTTTCTCTCTCTCTCTCTCTCTCTCTCTCTCTCTCTCTCTCTCTCTCTCTCTCTCTCTCTCTCTCTCTCTCTCTGCTGTGTTGTGGCCAATGCAGAGATGGGTTTGGTGGACGATTTCTGTGCTTGGGTCGACCCATCCTTTCTTTGACCCGAGTACTACCCAGGCAGGAGCCTGCTTAGCTTCCCAGATCAGATGACATTGGGCGCGTTTGGGGTGGTGTGGCCGTAGAGTGACCCGTCGTTTCTCGATACCTTTTATTATTATTTTTTGCTTTTTTTTTAATTTTAATTTTAATTTTTATTTTTCTGGGGGCCCCCTCTCTGGGGCCCCAAGAGAGGGGGGCCCCAGAAGTCGCCCCTATTATTATTTTTTGTACTTCACTGCTCTGGCTAGAACTTCCAGAAGAATAATGTGGACTAGAAGTGGATAGAGCGGCCCTGACATCCGATCTTTCAAAATCGAGTGTGATGTTAGCGGTGGGCTTTCGACGTATGGCCTTTATCGTGTTGAGGAAGTTTCCTCGTGTTCCTAGTTAACTGAGTGTTTATATCACGAAGGGATGCTGAATTGTGCTCGATGTTTTTTCTGCCTGTATTGATATGATCGTGCTGTTTTCTTCCTTTATGTTATCATCCCGGTGTATTATTTTGACTGATTTTCTTTCTTTTTTTTTTTTTTGTGAGACAGAGTCTCGCTTTGTTGCCCAGGCTAGAGTGAGTGCCGTGGCGTCAGCCTAGCTCACAGCAACCTCAAACTCCTGGGCTCAAGCGATCCTCCTGCCTCAGCCTCCCAAGTAGCTGGGACTACAGGCATTCGCCACCATGCCCGGCTAATTTTTTGTATATATATTAGTTGGCCAATTAATTTCTTTCTATTTATAGTAGAGACGGGGTCTCGCTCTTGCTCAGGCTGGTTTTGAACTCCTGACCTCGAGCAATCCGCCCGCCTCGGCCTCCCAGAGAGCTAGGATTACAGGCGTGAGCCACCGCGCCCGGCTTTGACTGATTTTCTTATGTCGAGCCGAGTTTCCCTTGTGGGATATCGCGTCCGTGGGGAGTAGGGGGACCGCGTGTGATGCCTTCCGGGGCCCTTCCGGACTCTGAAACGATGGTCTCCCGAGGGGTTGCCCCGTGGTTTTCGAGGACACGTCTGGTGGCCGGCGCCGGTCGTGTTCGGGCTCCCTCTGGCGGCCGCTTTTATACGAGGCTCCCGTCCTCCGAAGCTCCGGCGCGGCGGGCAAAGGAGGAGAAGGTCGGCGACGTGGCCGGGGCTGAGTTCCGGGAGGCGGGCAGCCTTCCCGGGTCCTTGCGGTTCGCGCCTGTGCGCCGGCCGGGAGGTCTGTGAGCCGGAGCTTGGGCCGGCAGGTCTATGAGGGGAGGTGGCTGGTGTTGCGTTTCCCGGCTCGGCCGCCCGGGCGGGTCGCGGGGCTGCCCGGGCGGGTCGACCAGCACGCCGCCGCGTCTTTGTCGACCCGACCCACCCCGAGGGGACCGTGGGGGCGGACGGGAGAGGGGTTTGTCCGGCGACCGGCCGGCCGCCGTCCCGTGCGCGTCCCTCTGCCTCGGCCTCGCTCTCCCTACCCGCTTTCCCGGGGCCGGCACGGGAGACGGGGACGGCCCCGTGAGGGGCACGCGTGGCTGGGGTCCTTGCCGTTGAGCCCCGGTACGTGGTTTCCTCCGATCGTGCTGTTTTCTTCCTTTATGTTATCGCCCCGGTGTATTATTTTGACTGATTTTCTTATGTCGAGCCGCGTTTCCCTTGTGGGGACCGGCCGCCGGGTGGTGTGGGTGGCCGGCGAGGGCGACCCCGGCCGGGCCGCGGCCGCTCGTGGGCCCCGGTCGCCCGGTCCGGATGTCTCCTTCCCGGGTCCCCCTGCCGGGGGTGGCCGGCGAGGGCGACCCCGGCCGGGCCTCGGCCGCTCGTGAGGCCCGGCCGTCCCGTCCCGATGTCTTCTCGAGTCCCCCGCGTTGGGGCCGGAGATCGGCCCCCGGGCGGCCGGCGAGGGCGTCCCCGGACGGCGCCCGACCCTCTGCGCCACGGGGGCCCTCGGGGTCGACCAGATGTCCGTAAGTGCCCCGTGTCTGTCGGCACTGGGGACGTGTTGGGGACGGGTGGCCGCGTCTGGGTTCGTGGGGTCGGGCGTGGTCGAGCGGCTCTTCCCCGGCCCCCGCGCGGTGTTTTCCATCGCCTCGGATCGTCATCTTCGGCCTGCAGGTTAGTGCTGACACGCTGTCCTTTGGCGACTAGCGTCGAGGGAGTCGGGCCTCCAACGCGGCGAAAGGGCTCTGGGTTGCCGGGGATTTGGCGGCACCGCCCGGCCCTGTTCCCCTCGAGCCGGGACCCGCCTGGGCCCGCGCGCCGGCTCTGGGGCGTTGGAGTGTCCCGACGGCGGTGTGCCGCCTCCGGTCCGTCTCCGGACTCTCGAGGGGCACCCGCCCGGGGGCGTTTGCGGCAACCCTCCGCGGAACCGCTGGCTCCGCGCCGCGCGTGTCAGGCGTCCTCGTCCTCGGGTTGTCTGCCGCCCTCCTGGGAGGCGGGGCCGGTGAGGCTGAAGCGGGCCCCCTCTGATCGCTGTCCTCGCCGGCCCGGCCGTCCTCCCTGCTGCTCTTTCCCCCCCTCCGTGGGGGGGACCTGATCGATGTGGTGACGTCGCGCTCTCCCGGGCCTTGGACCGCGTGCCAGGCGAGGGACGGACCGCTCTGGTGAGCGGGGACCGCTCTTCTCGTTCTGCTCGCGCGGCGGCTCGCCTCTCCTCCCCCGCCCGCGGGCGTCGGGTGGGAGGGCGGGACCGCAACGGTCGCTCGGCCCGACCTCGCTACCCCGCCCTGTGCCCCCGTGGCCTTGGCGGGGATCGTTGGCTCTGTTGACGCGGCGGGCAGCCCTCGCTCTCTGCCCCTCGTGGCTGTGGCTTTGCGGGCGTCCCTCCCCGTGGCGGGGGGGGTCTGTCCCGCTCGCCCGGTCGCGCGCCTTTTCGGCGCGTGGTTCCCGGGTCTGTGGCCCTCTGTGGTGCTCCTGGAGCGTACCGGGTCGGTCCCCAAAGGTGCCCGAGACCGAGCGGCGGCTGTCGTCCTCGTTCCCGGCGTCCCTCTCTGGTCGCTGCCGCAGTGTGCCGCGTCGTGTCCCCGAGCAGTCCTGAATCGGGGGGTCGAGGCGGTCGAGCCGACGGGCGTCACCCCGTGCCGCGCGGGCGGGCGGGGTGCCGCTCTGTCAGTCCCCACGGCGTGCGTGGTGGACCCGGAAAGGCGAGAGCGGCGCGGTCCGTGCTCTTCTCTCCCCGCTTTTTTTGGGGGAGGGTCGTCGCACCGGGCCGCGTGGGCGAATCGTGGTCGGGGGGACTGTCCCGGCGCCTCGGTGCCGGCCGGTCCCCCCGCTGGTGGCCCCTGCCGTGGCCTCCCTCGGCGAGCCCACTCTTCCGTTACTGCGGGGGAGGGATTTTTCGCTCGGAGACGAGGCGGCTGGATGAGGGGGGGCCCCGACCGCGAACGCTCAGAGATTGCCGCGGGTGCTTGTCGTGCCCATACCGCAGACCCCCCCACCCTCCCGGGCGTGCGTGAACGCCTCTGCCGGGGCCCAGTCGGGGACGACCGAGGGACGGGGACGATCCGTCTTCGGCGAGAAAAATCTTCTCTAGCGATCCTGGAGGCGTGCCTCTTTGGGGTACCGGATCCCCCAGCCCGCCGCCTCTCTGCGCGTCGTCAGCCGCCGCCCCCGTGGTGGCCAGTTGTGCGTGGGCAGAGTTCCCTCCTCCCCGCCGGGGGAGGAAGGGGTCCGCCGGCCCCCGCGGTGGGGACCGAGCGCCACTCTTCATTCACGCCTACTGTGGCCCGCGCCTCCCCCCTCTGAGTCGGGGGAGGGTCACGCTGGGCCGGGGCCGGCGTTCCGGTCTCGAGGGCCGCTGTGCCGTGGGTCTCCGAGGGTCGCCCGGAGTGTGCTGGGGGAGCGGGGTGGGTTGCTGGAGCGCCGTCTCCGCGCCCCCTCCTCCCCCTCGCCAGCGAAGTGGTTTCTCCGCCCGCGCCCCCGTTGCCGGGCCGCGGTCGGATGGGCGCCCGTGGTTGGCGCGCGTGGGACCGCTCGCGTGGGGGCCGCCCGGCCTCGGTGTCGGTCCGTCGGGGCGTGGTGCCCCCCCCTCCGGGGTTGGGACCGGACGGGAGACGGATGAAGACGGTCTATTGGGCGCGTTGGCGGCGCTGGGCCTTGAAGGGACGGGGTCGCTCTCGGGATCCCCCGGTGGCGGGGCCGTGGCCCGCTGGTGGGTCGAGGGGTTGACTGGCGGTTAGGGCCGGCTGGCGTCACGGGCACGCCGCGGGACCGCTCCCGTGTGTTGGGGCGGTGGGATCCCGC
>NC_134123.1:42356614-42379114 GCF_040939455.1 Microcebus murinus
TCTTTTAGGTTTATGGAATATCGTTTAAAAATTTAAATCACAGAAAGAATTCTACAACAACTTGTGACTTTTTATCCTAGGCTGAGAACAATGTATTTTCTCTTCCTGTGAATTTTATTGATTCCAAAGTATACATTTCTAAATGAATAGGGTGAGCAACACACTCCCGTGGGCCTGTGTCAGTGGATAGGTGTCCGGGAGGGTCCCCTCCTGCAGCTTGTTGTGGTAGCTCAACATTTAGGAGAGGCAAATCATTCATTTCCCTAATGATCCTAGATGAGTCTGCTCAATTTTTTATGATGTCCTGGAAACATATAAAACACCCTTCCTACTTCACATAGCCCCGACCACAAAGTTTCTCCAAGGAAAAACTATTTAACATCATGAATTTCACAGTGTAATAGAGGGAATGGTCTAGAGAGAGGGCAAAAAAAATAAAGGACAGAGACATTTTGTGTCCTTTTAAAACTCCACCCCCCCACCCCCTGATGTTGAAAATTTGTAGTCTGGCCTCTATCCCCAAGAGCAGTTCAATCTTTTCTTAAAACTCCAGAGCGGTCGGTCCCCAGCCCCACAGGCCTTGTTTTTGGCCCAGCTGAGACCAGTGAAGTGATTAACCACAATAATGGCTAAAGCGGAGAACCCTCCCTCTATGTATTTTTTAACAGACTTTTATTTATTTATTCATTCATTCATTCATGCATGCATTTAATTTTTTGAGACAGAGTCTCACTTTGTTGCCCAGGCTAGAGTGAGTGCCATGGCGTCAGCCTAGCTCACGGCAACCTCAACCTCCTGGGCTCAAGCCATCCTCCTGCCTCAGCCTCCCAAGTAGCTAGGACTACAGGCAGTGTCATCATGCCTGGCTAATTTTTCTCTCTCTCTCTATTACTTGGCCAATTAATTTCTTTCTATTTATAGTAGAGACGGGGTCTTGCTCTTGCTCCCACTGATTTGAACTCCTGACCTCCAGCAATCCTTCCCCCTTGGCCTCCCAGAGAGCTAGGATTACAGGTGTGCTGGGCCTGAGAGAAATTTTTATCTCTCCCTCCCTGCTTATGTCTTTTATTCTGTCTATAGCAGACGTAGAGAGAGAGAGACAGAGAGAGTGAGAGAGACAAATTATTATCTCTCCCTCCCTGCTTTATCTGGTAAGTCCTTTTTTATGATTATTATTCTTTTTTTTGAGACAGAGTCTCACTTTTGGTGCCAGGGCTAGAGTGCTATGGCATCAGCTTAGCTCACAGCTACCTCAAACTCCTGGGCTCAAGTGACCCTTCTGTTTCAGCCTCCTGAGTAGCTGGAACTACAGACATGCACCACCATGCCCGGCTTATTATGTGTTTGTGTGTGTGTGTTTAGTTGGCCTATTAATTTCTTTCTATTTATAGTAGAGATGGTCTTGCTCTTCCTCAGGCTGCTTTTGAACTCCTATCCTTGAGCAATCCGCCTGCCTCAGCCTCGCAGATAGCTAGGATTACAGCTGTACTGGGCCTGAGAGAAATTTTTATCTCTCCCTCCCTGCTTATCTCTTTTATTCTGTCTATAGCAGATTTATACAGAGAGAGAGGAATTTATATCTCTCCCTCCCTTCTTATTTCTTTTATTCTGTCTATAGCAGATTTAGAGAGAGAGAGAGAGAGAGTGAGTGAAATTTTTATCTCTCCATCCCTGCTTATCTCTTTTATTCTGTCTATGGCAGATTTATATATATAGAGAGAGAGACACAGAGAGACACACACAGAGAGAGAGATATCAATCTATCCATTGCATTTCCTAGTCTTTAGGTGACTGGGCCTCAGCAGGGGAATGTGAATTGAGAAAATTTGTGTTGCTAACAAATAAAACGCTGGGGTTCAAACTCTCCGTTTTCCCAATAAAACCTATCCCCCTACCAATCATACTGTGCCACCTCTGGAGTGTGACCTGGTCGCCAGCCCCACAAAGCCTCCTCCAACCTCCTTGCTGTGACTTCTCCTTACCCCTTGTCTTTTCCTTGCTAGCTCCCCTCACTTTAGGGGTCCACTTAACTGGATCTCAAGCTTGACTCTACTTTTATCATGTTAATGTCTCCCTCTGACCAAAGTTCTCTTGCATTCCAAAATGTTTTACTGAAACTGTCATTCAGTATTCAATCCGGGGTCCACCTCATTGATCAGTTCTCTGGGCCAGTTCCTGGACAAAGGAACACTTTGGAGAAAATCACAGAAAATATATACATTGAGAGAGAGAGAGAGAGAGAGAGAGAGAGAGAGAAATTATTATCTCTCCCTCCCTGCTTTTTCTGGTAAGTAAGACCTTTTTTATTATTATTAATTTTTTCTTTTTTTTTTTTGAGACAGAGTCTCACTTTTAGGGCCCGGACTAGGGTGCTATGGCTTCAGCTTAGCTCAAAGCAACCTCCAACTCCTGGGCTCAAGTGATCCTTCTGTCTCAGCCTCCGGAGTAGCTGGGAGTACAGACATGCACCACCATGCCCGGCTTATTATGTGTGTGTGTGTGTGTGTGTGTGTGTTTAGTTGGCCAATTAATTTCTTTCTTTCTTTCTTTTTTTTTTTAATTTTTTTTTTTTACTTTTTTTGAGACAGAGTCTCAGTTTGTTGCCCAGGCTAGAGTGAGTGCCATGGCTTCAGCCTAGCTCACAGCAACCTAAAACTCCTGGGCTCAAGCGATCCTGCTGCCTCAGCCTCCTGAGTAGCTGGGACTACAGGCATGTGCCAGCATGCCCGGCTAATTTTTCTTTCTATATATATTACTTGGCCAATTAATTTCTTTCTATTTATAGTAGAGATGGGGTCTTCCTCTTGCTCAGGCTGGTATTAATCCCTGACCTCTAGCAATCTTCCCACCTTGGCCTCCCAGAGAGCTAGGATTGCAGGTGTGCTGTGCCTGAGAGAAATTTTTATGTCTCCCTCTCTGCTTATCTCTTTTATTCTATCTATAGCAGACCTATATATATAGAGAGAGAGAAAGAGAGACAGAGACAGAGAGAGAGAGATTTATAGAAATTTTTATCTCTCCCTCTGAGCTTATCTCTTTGATTCTGTCTATAGCAGATTTATATATATATATAGAGAGAGAGAGACAGAGAGAGAGAAACAGAGAGAGAAATTTTTATCTCTCCCTCCCTTCTTGTCTCTTTTATTCTGTCTATAGCGGACATAAATATAGAGAGAGAGAGAGTGAGAGAAATTATTATCTCTCCCTCCCTGCTTATGTCTTTTATTCTGTCTATAGCAGTTATATATATATATATAGAGAGAGAGAGAGAGAGATACAGAGAGAGAAATTTTTATCTCTCCCTCCCTTCTTGTCTCTTTTATTCTGTCTATAGCAGACATATATATATATATAGAGAGAGAGAGAAATAGAGAGAGTGAGAGAAATTTTTATCTCTCCCTCCCTGCTTATCTCTTTTATTCTGCCTATAGCAGTTTTATATATAGACAGAGAAAGAGAGAGAGAGAAATTTTTATGTCTCAATCGCTGGTCTTTCTGGTAAGTCCATTTTACATAATTTTTTTTTTTTTGAGACAGAGTTTCACCTTTGGTGCCCCGGCAAGAGTGCTATGGCCTCAACTTAGCTCACTTAAACCTCCAATTCCAGGACTGAACTGATCCTTCTGTCTTAGCCTCCTGAGTAGCTGGGACTACAGGCATGCGCCAGCATGCTCGGCTATTTTTTCTTTCTATATATATTACTTTGCCAATTAATTTCTTTCTATTTATAGTACAGATAAGGTCTTGCTCTTCCAGGAGCTGGTTAGAATTCCTAACCTCCAGCAATCCTCCCACCTTGGGCTCCCAGAGAGCTAGGATTGCATGTGTGCCTGGCCTGAGAGAAATTTTTATGTCTCCCTCTCTGCTTATCTCTTTTATTCTATAGCAGATATATATATATAGAGAGAGACAGAGAGTGAGAGAGGAATTTATATCTCTCCCTCCCTGCTTATCTCTTTTATTCTGTCTATAGCAGATTTATATATATATATATAGAGAGAGAGAGAGTGAAATTCTTATCTCTCCATCCCACCTTATCTGTTTTATTCTGTCTATAGCAGATTTATATATATAGAGAGAGAGAGAGAGAGTGAGTGAAATTTCTACCTCTCCATCCCTGCTTATCTCTTTTTTTCTGTCTATAGCAGATTTATATATATATATATATACATATATATAGAGAGAGAGACAGAGAGAGAGACACAGAGAGATATAAAAATCTATCCATTGCATTTCCTACACTTTAGGTGACTGGGCCTCAGCAGGGCAATGTGAATTGACAAAATTTGTGTTGCTAACAAATAAAACGCTGGATTTCAAACTCTCAGTTTTCCCAATAAAACATATCCCCCTACAAACCATACTGTGCCACCTCTGGGAGTATATACCCCACAGAGGAAAGACGTGGAGGCCCTTTTTGGATAGACAGAGCCAAAGGGTGGAGATCCTGGAGTCTGTGCTTTGCAGTCAGTCTTGAGGCACAAGGAGCCATTCAAACTGCTTGTGAGGAAAAATAGGGAAACAACAGAAACTCACTCATCTCCGTTGTGGAAGTCAAGATCAGCTTTTATGAAACCTACTAAACCCACATAAGAAGTAAAATAGGACCATACTGATAGATGCAATTTTAATCTTAGAGCAGAATGCGTGTCACTGCTTGTCCTCTTAGATACTGTCAACAGAAAGCATTTGGTGGACAAACAATCTCCAGCAGCTTTTCTGCAGAGATTAACCCACCTGTCTGTGTGTGTGTGGGGGGGGAGGGAGATGATAAATAATGAGGATTGAGGACCAGATAAATGACTGGAAAAAAATACTTCCTGTTTCCTCAATACCAGCATCCATTTCAAGGGTATACCTGTAGACCTAGGTGTAAAATGGAAGCAAGCTTTAGAAAGAAAAAAAAAAATTCGCTGTCAGCCCCGTCAGAGGGTCCCTTCTTGTCTGGCTGACACTGGCACCAGTACTTAGGGGTCACCTAGTGGCCACTTTGATCAGACTTGGGGATGGGTAAAGTCAGGCCATGTTGGGAGCTTAAGAGTGGACCCCACCTCCACCCCAGGTGTGGAGTCCGGCTTTCAAATCTGCTACATTGTATGACAGGTTCTGCCTGGGCCCGCCAGCCCCAGGCGCCTCTAGCCTCCAGAGGGTCTCCGCCCAACCCCCTCCCTGTTGTCCCAGGGAGGGGCCCCTCCTCCTCCCGCTCCCTGCCTGCCTCCCCGCCCCCACCGTAGGCCTCTGCCCAGGGTTTTTTTTTTTTTTCTTTTCCCGGTTTCTGTTTTATCTTTGTTTTTTTGTGTTTTTTTTTAGGTTTATGGAATATCGTTTAAAAATTTAAATCACAGAAAGAATTCTACAACAACTTGTGACTTTTTATCCTAGGCTGAGAACAATGTATTTTCTTTTCCTGTGAATTTTCCTGTCCTGGAAGAAATGCAAAGTTGATCCTGGGGGTTTCAAACCATCTTCAGGGTTCCCTGAACAGAAAGAACTTGAACACGGTTTATTTGACCATGTCTCTGTGTGCGTGCACGTGGGTGCCTGTCCTTATTCCTTTTGGGCACCGGGCTCCTTGGTCTCACAGACTCGGCCTTCCTTGGTCGTGGACTGAGGCTGAACAGACTTAGGGATCAGATTGAAGGGACTTGACTACAGTAACCCGGGTGGGGGAAATTTTATTGATTTGAAAGTATACATTTCTAAATGAATAGGGTGAGTGACACATTCAAGTGAGGCCTCTGTCCCTGGATAGGTGTCCCGGAGGGTCCTCCTGCAGCTTGTTGTGGTACCTCCACATTTAGGAGAGGAAAATCATTCATTTCCCTAATGATCCTAGATGAGTCTGCTGAATTTTTTATGATGTCCTGGAAACATATAAAACACCATTCCTACTTCACATAGCCCCGACCACAAAGTTTCTCCCAGGAAAAATTATTCAACATCATGAATTTCCCAGTGTAATAGAGGGAATGGTCTACACAGAGGGAAAAAAAAAATGAAGGACAGAAACCTTTTCTGTCCTTTTAAAACTTCCCCCCGACCCCCTGATGTTGGAAACTTGTAGTCTGGCCTCTATCCCCAAGAGGAGTTCAATCCTTTCTTAAAACTTCTGAGCAGTCCCCAGCCCCACAGGCCTTGTTTTTGGACCAGCTGAGACCAGTGAAATGATTAACCTCAATAATGGCTAAAGCAGAGAACCCTCCCTCTATGTATATTTTAACATAATTTTATTTATGTGTTTGTGTGTGTGTGTTTAGTTGGCCAATTAATTTCTTTCTATTTATAGTAGAGATGGTCTTGCTCTTCCTCAGGCTGGTTTTGAACTCCCATCCTTGAGCAATCTTCCTGCCTCAGCCTCCCAGAAAGCTAGGATTACAGCTGTACTGGGCCTGAGAAATTTTTATCTCTCCCTCCCTGCTTATCTCTTTTATTCTGTCTATAGCAGATTTATATATATATACATGTATATATATATATATAGAGAGAGAGAGGAATTTATATCTCTCCCTCCCTTCTTATTTCTTTTATTCTGTCTATAGCAGATTTATATATATATATAGAGAGAGAGAGAGAGAGAGATAGAGAGAGTAAAAAATTTATCTCTCCATCCCTGCTTATCTCTTTTATTCTGTCTATAGCAGATTTATATATATATATATATAGAGAGAGAGAGAGACAGAGAGACACAGAGAGAGAGAGAGATATCAATCCATTGCATTCCCTAGACGTTAGGTGACTGGGCCTCAGCAGGGCAATGTGAATTGACAAAATTTGTGTTGCTAACAAATAAAACGCTGGGGTTCAAACTAACAGTTTCCCCAATAAAACCTATCCCCCTTCCAATCATAGTGTGCCACCTCTGGACTGTGAGGGGGTCGCCAGCCCAGCAAAGCCTCCTCCCACCTCGTTGCTGTGATTTCTCCTCACCCCTTGTCTTTTACTTGCAAGCTGGCCTCACTTTAGGGGTCCACTTAACTGGATCTCAAGCTTGACTCTACTTTTATCATGTTAATGTCTCCCTCTGACCAAACTTCTGTTGCATTGCAAAACGTTTTACTGAAACTGTCATTCAGTATTCAATCCGGGGTCCACCTCATGTATCAGTTCCCTGGCCAGTTCCTGGACAAAAGAACACTTTGGAGAAAATCACAGAAAACAGATGTGGCCTCCTCCCACTGTATGCTGGTTTAGAGCCTCATGAGTCTATCTGATCATTCCCCCAAAATCTAATATATTGCCACGAACACTTTTTTTCTCTCTCCATGTCATTCTATGTCATGTTTCTTCTTCCTCTTCTTTCTAGGATTCTAGAAATCTTTACTCATGCATCAAAGGCATTAAATTTCCTATCTGTCAATGGGACCACATTGTCTTCCGTCGCCTATCAGGTACTCTACATTTTAATCTTTCAACCCATACATTCTTAGAGTCCTAGAATGTTTAAAATTTAAATAGAACTTAAAAACTAGAGTTGAAATTTGATTCAAATTTGCTTTTTGCACATATCTGTCAATACAATATCCCCCAATTTCTCACTAAGAGACTCATAAAGGCTCAGAAGGAAATGGAAATACATAAAATTGAAATTCATATCATCCACAAAAACTAGCTCACAGCAACCTCAACCTCCTGGCCTCAAGCAATCCTCCTGCCTCAGCTTCCCAAATAGCTGGGACTACAGGCATGTGCCGCCACGCCTGGCTCATTTTTCTTTCTATATATATTACTTGGCCAATTAATTTCTTTGTGTATATAGTAGAGATGGGGTCTTGCTCTTGCTCAGGCTGGTTTGAACTCCTGACCTCCAGCAATCCTGCTGCCTCAGTCTCCCAGAGAGCTAGGACTACAGGTGTGCTGGGCCTGAGAGAAATTTTTATCTCTCTCTCCCTGCTGATGTCTTTTATTCTGTCTATAGCAGACAGAGAGAGAGAAAGAGAGAGAGAGAGAGAAATTATTATCTCTCCCTCCCTGCTTTTTCTGGTAGTAAGACCTTTTTTATTATTATTAATTTTTTCTTTTTTTGACACAGAGTCTCACTTTTGGTCCTGGGCTTAGCTCACAGCAACCTCAAACTCCTGGGCTCAAGTGATCCTTCTGTCTCAGCCTCTTGAGTAGTTGGGACTACAGGCATGTGCCAGCATGCCTGGCTAATTTTTCTTCCTATATATATTACTTGGCCAATTAATTTCTTTCTATTTATAGTAGAGATGGGGTCTTCCTCTTGCTCAGGCTGGTTTGAATTCCTGACCTCCCGCAATCCTCCCACCTTGGCCTCCCAGAGCTAGGATTGCAGGTGTGCTGTGCCTGATAGAAATTTTTATGTCTTCCTCCCTGCTTATCTCTTTTCTCTTTTATTCTGTCTATAGCAGACATTCTATCTATAGCAGCAGTGTGAAGGGGTCGCCAGCCCGAAAAAGCCTCCTCCAACCTCCTTGCTGTGACTTCTCTTTACCCCTTCTATTTTCCTTGCTAGCTCCCCTCACTTTAGGGGTCCACTTAACTGGATCTCAAGCTTGACTCCACTTTTATCATGTTAATGTCTCCCTCTGACCAAAGTTCTCTTGCATTCCAAAATGTTTTACTGAAACTGTCATTCAGTATTCAATCTGGGGTCCACCTCATTTATCAGTTCTCTGGGCCAGTTCCTGGACAAAGGAACAGTTTGGAGAAAATCACAGAAAATATATACATTGAGAGAGAGAGAGAGAGAGAGAAATTATTATCTCTCCCTCCCTGCTTTTTCTGGTAAGTAAGACCTTTTTTATTATTATTAATTTTTTCTTTTTTTTTTTTTGAGACAGAGTCTCACTTTTAGGGCCCGGACTAGGGTGCTATGGCTTCAGCTTAGCTCACAGCAACCTCCAACTCCTGGGCTCAAGTGATCCTTCTGTCTCAGCCTCCCGAGTAGCTGGGAGTACAGACATACACCACCATGCCCGGCTTATTATGTGTGTGTGTGTGTGTGTGTGTTTAGTTGGCCAATTAATTTCTTTCTTTCTTTCTTTCTTTCTTTTTAATTTTTTTTTTTACTTTTTTTGAGACAGAGTCTCAGTTTGTTGCCCAGGCTAGAGTGAGTGCCATGGCTTCAGCCTAGCTCACAGCAACCTCAAACTCCTGGGCTCAAGCGATCCTGCTGCCTCAGCCTCCTGAGTAGCTGGGACTACAGGCATGTGCCAGCATGCCCGGCTAATTTTTCTTTCTATATATATTACTTGGCCAATTAATTTCTTTCTATTTATAGTAGAGATGGGGTCTTCCTCTTGCTCAGGCTGGTATTAATCCCTGACCTCCAGCAATCTTCCCACCTTGGCCTCCCAGAGAGCTAGGATTGCAGGTGTGCTGTGCCTGAGAGAAATTTTTATGTCTCCCTCTCTGCTTATCTCTTTTATTCTATCTATAGCAGACCTATATATATAGAGAGAGAGAGAGAAAGAGAGACAGAGACAGAGAGAGAGAGATTTATAGAAATTTTTATCTCTCCCTCTGAGCTTATCTCTTTTATTCTGTCTATAGCAGATTTATATATATATATATAGAGAGAGAGAGAGACAGAGAGAGAGAGAGAGACAGAGAGAAACAGAGAGAGAAATTTTTATCTCTCCCTCCATTCTTGTCTCTTTTATTCTGTCTATAGCAGACATATATATATAGAGATAGAGTGAGAGAAATTATTATCTCTCCCTCCCTGCTTATCTCTTTTATTCTGTCTATAACAGTTTTATATATATATATATATATAGAGAGAGAGAGAGAGATAGAGACAGAGAGAGAAATTTTTATCTCTCCCTCCCTTCTTGTCTCTTTTATTCTGTCTATAGCAGACATATATATATATAGAGAGAGAAATAGAGAGAGTGAGAGAAATTTTTATCTCTCCCTCCCTGCTTATCTCTTTTATTCTGTCTATAGCAGTTTTATATATATATATAGAGAGAGAGAGACAGAGAGAGACAGAGAGAGAAATTTTTATCTCTCCCTCCCTTCTTGTCTCTTTTATTCTGTCTATAGCAGACATATATATATATAGAGAGAGAGAGAGAGAAATAGAGAGAGTGAGAGAAATTTTTATCTCTCCCTCCCTGCTTATCTCTTTTATTCTTCCTATAGCAGTTTTATATATAGACAGAGAAAGAGAGAGAGAGAAATTTTTATGTCTCAATCGCTGGTCTTTCTGGTAAGTCCATTTTACTTAATTTTTTTTTTTGAGACAGAGTTTCACCTTTGGTGCCCCGGCAAGAGTGCTATGGCCTCAACTTAGCTCACTTAAACCTCAAATTCCAGGACTGAACTGATCCTTATGTCTTAGCCTCCTGAGTAGCTGGGACTACAGGCATGCGCCAGCATGCTGGGCTATTTTTTCTTTCTATATATATTACTTTGCCAATTAATTTCTTTCTATTTATAGTACAGATAAGGTCTTGCTCTTCCAGGAGCTGGTTACAATTCCTAACCTCCAGCAATCCTCCCACCTTGGGCTCCCAG
The DNA here is from genome assembly GCF_040939455.1 of Microcebus murinus. Taxonomy (NCBI): domain Eukaryota; kingdom Metazoa; phylum Chordata; class Mammalia; order Primates; family Cheirogaleidae; genus Microcebus; species Microcebus murinus. The sequence continues at coordinate 42,367,097 of NC_134123.1, forward strand.
AGAGCTAGGATTGCATGTGTGCCTGGCCTGAGAGAAATTTTTATGTCTCCCTCTCTGCTTATCTCTTTTATTCTATAGCAGATATATATATATAGAGAGAGAGAGAGAGAGTGAGAGAGGAATTTATATCTCTCCCTCCCTGCTTATCACTTTTATTCTGTCTATAGCAGATTTATATATATATATATAGAGAGAGAGAGAGAGAGAGAGTGAAATTCTTATCTCTCCATCCCGGCTTATCTCTTTTATTCTGTCTATAGCAGATTTATATATATATATATAGAGAGAGAGAGAGAGAGTGAAATTTCTACCTCTCCATCCCTGCTTATCTCTTTTTTTCTGTCTATAGCAGATTTATATATATATATATATCTACATATATATAGAGAGAGAGACACAGAGAGAGATATAAAAATCTATCCATTGCATTTCCTACACTTTAGGTGACTGGGCCTCAGCAGGGCAATGTGAATTGACAAAATTTGTGTTGCTAACAAATAAAACGCTGGAGTTCAAACTCTCAGTTTTCCCAATAAAACATATCGCCCTACAAACCATACTGTGCCACCTCTGGGAGTATATACCCCACAGAGGAAAGACGTGGAGGCCCTTTTTGGATAGACAGAGCCAAAGGGTGGCTATCCTGGAGTCTGTGCTTTGCAGTCAGTCTTGAGGCACAAGGAGCCATTCAAACTGCTTGTGAGGAAAAATAGGGAAACAACAGAAACTCACTCGTCTCCGTTGTGGAAGTCAAGATCAGCTTTTATGAAACCTACTAAACCCACATAAGAAGTAAAATAGGACCAAATGATAGATGCAATTTTAATCTTAGAGCAGAATGCGTGGCACTGCTTGTCCTCTTAGATACTGTCAAGAGAAAGCATTTGGTGGAGAAACAATCTCCAGCAGCTTTTCTGCAGAGATGAACCAACGTGTATATGTGTGTGTGTGTGTGTGTGGGGGGGTGGACATGATAAATAATGAGGATAGAGGACCAGATAAATGACTGGAAAAAAATACTTCCTGTTTCCTCAATACCAGCATCCATTTCAAGGGTATACCTGTAGACCTAGGTGTAAAATGGAAGCAAACTTTAGAAAGAAAAAAAAAAATCGCTGTCAGCCCCGTCAGAGGGTCCCTTCTTGTCTGGCTGACACTGGCACCAGTACTTAGGTGTAATCTAGTGGCCACTTTGATCAGACTTGGGGGATGGGTAAAGTCAGGCCATGTTGGGAGCTTAAGAGTGGACCCCACCCCCACCCCAGGTGTGGAGGCCGGCTTTCAAATCTGCTACATTGTATGACAGGTTCTGCCTGGGCCCGCCAGCCCCAGGCGCCTCTAGCCTCCAGAGGGTCTCCGCCCAACCCCCTCCCTGTTGTCCCAGGGAGGGGCCCCTCCTCCTCCTCCCGCTCCCTGCCTGCCTCCCCGCCCCCACCGTAGGCCTCTGCCCAGGGTTTTTTTTTTTTTTTCTTTTCCCGGTTTCTGTTTAATCTTTGTTTTTTTGTGTTTTTTTTTTAGGTTTATGGAATATCGTTTAAAAATTTAAATCACAGAAAGAATTCTACAACAACTTGTGACTTTTTATCCTGGGCTGAGAGCAATGTATTTTCTCTTCCTGTGAATTTTCCTGTCCTGGAAGAAATGCAAAGTTGATCCTGGGGGTTTCAAACCATCTTCTGGTTTCCCTGAACAGAAAGACCTTGAACACGGTTTATTTGACCGTGTCTCTGTGTGCGTGCACGTGGGTGCCTGTCCTTATTCCTTTTGGGCACCGGGCTCCTTGGTCTCACAGAGTGGGCCTTCCTTGGTCGTGGACTGAGGCTGAACAGACTTAGGGATCAGATTGAAGGGACTTGACTACAGTAACCCCGGTGGGGGAAATTTTATTGATTTGAAAGTATACATTTCTAAATGAATAGGGTGAGTGACACATTCCAGAGGGGCCTCTGTCCCTGGATAGGTGTCCCGGAGGGTCCTCCTGCAGCTTGTTGTGGTACCTCCACATTTAGGAGAGGAAAATCATTCATTTCCCTAATGATCATAGATGAGTCTGCTGAATTTTTTATGCTGTCGTGGAAACATATAAAACACCCTTCCTACTAAACATAGCCGACCACAAAGTTTCTCCCAGGAAAAAATATTCAACATCATGAATTTCCCAGTGTAATAGAGGGAATGGTCTAGACAGAGGGAAAAAAAATAAAGGAAAGAAACATTTTGTGTCCTTTTAAAACTTCCCCCCCACCCCCTGATGTTGGAAACTTGTAGTCTGGCCTCTATCCCCAAGAGGAGTTAATTCCTTTCTTAAAACTTCTGAGCAGTCCCCAGACCCACAGGTCTTGTTTTTGGCCCAGCTGAGACCAGTGAAATGATTAACCACAATAATGGTTAAAGCGGAGAACCCTCCCTCTATGTATTTTTTAACATACTTTTATTTATTTATTTATTCATTCATTCATTCATTCATTCATTCATTCATGCATGCATGCATATATATATCTATATATATATACATTATATATATATATATACAGAGAGAGAGAGAGAGAGAGAGAAATTTTTATCTCTCCCTCCCTCCTTTTTCTGGTAAGACAGACCTTTTTTATTATTATTAATTTTTTCTTTTTTTTTGAGACAGAGTCTCACTCTTAGGGCCTGGACTAGGGTGCTATGGCTTCAGCTTAGCTCACAGCAACCTCAAAATCCTGGGTTCAAGTGATCCTTCTGTCTCAGCCTCTTGAGTACTTGGGACTACAGGCATGTGCCAGCATGCCTGGCTAATTTTTCTTCCTATATATATTACTTGGCCAATTAATTTCTTTCTATTTATAGTAGAGATGGGGTCTTCCTCTTGCTCAGGCTGGTTTGAATTCTTGACCTCCAGCAATCCTCCCACCTTGGCCTCCCAGAGCTAGGATTGCAGCTGTGCTGGGCCTGAGAGAAATTTTTATGTCTCCCTCCCTGCTTATCTCTTTTCTCTTTTATTCTGTCTATAGCAGACATTCTGTCTATAGCAGCAGTGTGATGGGGTCGCCAGCCCAGCAAAGCCTCCTCCCACCTCCTTGCTGTGACTTCTCCTTACCCCTTGTCTTTTCCTTGCTAGCTCGCCTCACTTTAGGGGTCCACTTAACTGGATCTCAAGCTTGACTCCACTTTTATCATGTTAATGTCTCCCTCTGACCAAAGTTCTCTTGCATTCCAAAATGTTTTACTGAAACTGTCATTCAGTATTCAATCCGGGGTCCACCTCATATATCAGTTCTCTGGGCCAGTTCCTGAAGAAAAGAACACTTTGGAGAAAATCACAGAAAATATATACAGAGAGAGAGAGAGAGAGAGAAACAGAGAGAGAGAGAGAGAGAAATTATTATCTCTCCCTCCCTGCTTTTTCTGGAAAGTAAGACCTTTTTTATTATTATTAATTTTTTCTTTTTTTTTGAGACAGAGTCTCACTTTTAGGGCCCGGGCTAGGGTGCTATGGCTTCAGACTAGCTCACAGCAACCTCAACCTCCTAGGCTCAAGCAATCCTCCTGCCTCAGCCTCCCAAACAGCTGGGACTACAGGGATATGCCGCCATGCCTGGCTCATTTTTCTTTCTATATATATTACTTGGCCAATTAATTTCTTTGTGTTTATAGTAGAGATGGGGTTTTGCTCTTGCTCAGGCTGGTTTGAACTCCTGACCTCCTGCAATCCTGCTGCCTCAGTCTCCCAGAGAGCTAGGACTACAGGTGTGCTGGGCCTGAGAAAAATTTTATCTCTCCCTCCCTGCTTATCTCTTTAATTCTGTCTATAGCAGATTTATATATATATACACAGAGAGAGAGAGAAAGAGAGAGAGAGTGAAATATTTATCTCTCCCTCCCTGCTTATCTCTTTTATTCTGTCTATAGCAGATTTATATATATATATGGAGAGAGAGAGAGTGAAATTTTTATCTCTCCCTCCCTTCTTATCTCTTTTATTCTGTCTATAGCAGATTTATATATATACAGAGAGAGAGAGAGAGAGTGAAATTTTTATCTCTCCCTCCCTGCTTATCTCTTTTATTCTGTCTATAGCAGATTTATATATATAGAGAGAAAGAGAGAGAGCGAGAGAGGAATTTATATCTCTCCCTCCCTTTTTATTTCTTTTATTCTGTCTATAGCAGATATATATATATATATAGAGAGAGAGAGAGAGAGTGTGAAATTTTTATCTCTCCATCCCTGCTTATCTCTTTTATTCTGTCTATAGCAGATCTCTCTCTCTCCATATATATATACATAGAGAGAGAGAGAGAGTGAAATTTTATCTCTCCATCCCTGCTTATCTCTTTTATTCTGTCTATAGCAGATCTCTCTCTCTCCATATATATATACATAGAGAGAGAGAGAGAGAGTGAAATTTTATCTCTCCATCCCTGCTTATCTCTTTTATTCTGTCTATAGCAGATTTATATATATATATATATATATGTATATATATATATATAGAGAGAGAGAGGAATTTTTATGTCTCCCTCCCTTCTTATCTCTTTTATTCTCTCTATAGCAGATTTATATATATACACATACATACAGAGAGAGAGAGAGAGTGAAATTTTTATCTCTGAATCCCTGCTTTTACTGCTAAGTCCATAGTTCTTAATTTTTTTTTTTTTTTTTTGACAGAGTCTCACTTTTGGTGCCCGGGCTAGAGTGCTATGGTGTCAGCTTAGCTCACAGCAACCTCAAACTCCTGGCCTCAAGTCATCCTTCTGTCTCAGCCTCTTGAGTAGCTGGGACTACAGGCATGTGCCAGCATGCCTGGCTAATTTTTCTTTCTATATATATTACTTGGCGGGTGGACATGATAAATAATGAGGATTGAGGACCAGATAAATGACTGGAAAAAAATACTTCCTGTTTCCTCAATACCAGCATCCATTTTAAGGGTATACCTGTAGACCTAGGTGGAAAATGGAAGCAAGCTTTAGAAAGAAAAAAAAAAAATTCGCTGTCAGCCCCGTCACAGGGTCCCCTCTTGTCTGGCTGACACTGGCACCAGTACTTAGGTGTCATCTAGTGGCCACTTTGATCAGACTTGGGGATGGGTAAAGTCAGGCCATGTTGGGAGCTTAAGAGTGGACCCCACCCCCACCCCAGGTGTGGAGGCCGGCTTTCAAATCTGCTACATTGTATGACAGGTTCTGCCTGGGCCCGCCAGCCCCAGGCGCCTCTAGCCTCCAGAGGGTCTCCGCCCAACCCCCTCCCTGTTGTCCCAGGGAGGGGCCCCTCCTCCTCCTCCCGCTCCCTGCCTGCCTCCCCGCCCCCACTGTAGGCCTCTGCCCAGGGTTTTTTTTTTTTTCTTTTCCCGGTTTCTGTTTTATCTTTATCTTTAGTGTTTTTTTTAGGTTTATGGAATATCGTTTAAAAATTAAATCACAGAATGAATTCTACAACAACTTGTGGCTTTTTATCCTAGGCTGAGAGCAATGTATTTTCTCTTCCTGTGAATTTTCCTGTCCTGGAAGAAATGCAAAGTTGATCCTGGAGGTTTCAAACCATCTTCTGGTTTTCCTGAACAGAAAGACCTTGAACATGGTTTATTGACCATGTCTCTGTGTGCGTGCACGTGGGTGCCTGTCCTTATTCCTTTTGGGCACCGGGCTCTTTGGTCTCACAGAGTGGGCCTTCCTTGGTCGTGGACTGAGGCTGAACAGACTTAGGGATCAGATTGAAGGGACTTGACTACAGTAACCCGGGTGGGGGAAATTTTATTGATTTGAAAGTATACATTTCTAAATGAATAGGGTGAGTGACACATTCCAGAGGGGCCTCTGTCCCTGGATAGGTGTCCCGGAGGGTCCTCCTGCAGCTTGTTGTGGTACCTCCACCTTTAGGAGAGGAAAATCATTCATTTCCCTAATGATCCTAGATGAGTCGGCTGAATTTTTTATGATGTCGTGGAAACATATAAAACACCCTTCCTACTAAACATAGCCGACCACAAAGTTTCTCCCAGGAAAAAATATTCAACATCATGAATTTCCCAGTGTAATAGAGGGAATGGTCTAGACAGAGGGAAAAAAAAAATAAAGGACAGAAACCTTTTCTGTCCTTTTAAAACTTCCCCCCCACCCCTTGATGTTGGAAACTTGTAGTCTGGCCTCTATCCCCAAGAGGAGTTCAATCCTTTCTTAAAACTTCTGAGCAGTCCCCAGACCCACAGGCCTTGTTTTTGGCCCAGCTGAGACCAGTGAAATGATTAACCACAATAATGGCTAAAGCAGAGAACCCTCCCTCTATGTATTTTTTAACATAATTTTATTTATGTGTTTGTGTGTGTGTGTTAAGTTGGCCAATTAATTTCTTTCTATTTATAGTAGAGATGGTCTTGCTCTTCCTCAGGCTGGTTGTGAACTCCCATCCTTGAGCAATCTTCCTGCCTCAGCCTCCCAGAGAGCTAGGATTACAGCTGTACTGGGCCTGAGAGAAATTTTTATCTCTCCCTACCTGCTTAGACCCACAGGCCTTGTTTTTGGCCCAGCTGAGACCAGTGAAATGATTAACCACAATAATGGCTAAAGCAGAGAACCCTCCCTCTATGTATTTTTTAACATACTTTTATTTATTTATTTATTCATTCATTCATGCATGCATATATATATATATATATATATATACATTATATATATATACAGAGAGAGAGAGAGAGAGAGAGAGAGAGAAATTTTTATCTCTCCCTCCCTCCTTTTTCTGGTAAGACAGACCTTTTTTATTATTATTAATTTTTTCTTTTTTTTTGAGACAGAGTCTCACTCTTAGGGCCTGGGCTAGGGTGCTATGGCTTCAGCTTAGCTCACAGCAACCTCAAAATCCTGGGTTCAAGTGATCCTTCTGTCTCAGCCTCTTGAGTAGTTGGGACTACACGCATGTGCCAGCATGCCTGGCTAATGTTTCTTCCTATATATATTACCTGGCCAATTAATTTCTTTCTATTTATAGTAGAGATGGGGTCTTCCTCTTGCTCAGGCTGGTTTGAATTCTTGACCTCCAGCAATCCTCCCACCTTGGCCTCCCAGAGCTAGGATTGCAGCTGTGCTGGGCCTGAGAGAAATTTTTATGTCTCCCTCCCTGCTTATCTCTTTTCTCTTTTATTCTGTCTATAGCAGACATTCTGTCTATAGCAGCAGTGTGATGGGGTCGCCAGCCCAGCAAAGCCTCCTCCCACCCACCTCCTTGCTGTGACTTCTCCTTACCCCTTGTCTTTTCCTTGCTAGCTCCCCTCACTTTAGGGGTCCACTTAACTGGATCTCAAGCTTGACTCCACTTTTATCATGTTAATGTCTCCCTCTGACCAAAGTTCTCTTGCATTCCAAAATGTTTTACTGAAAGTGTCATTCAGTATTCAATCCGGGGTCCACCTCATTTATCAGTTCTCTGGGCCAGTTCCTGAAGAAAAGAACACTTTGGAGAAAATCACAGAAAATATATACAGAGAGAGAGAGAGAAACAGAGAGAGAGAGAGAGAAATTATTATCTCTCCCTCCCTGCTTTTTCTGGAAAGTAAGACCTTTTTTATTATTATTAATTTTTTCTTTTTTTTTGAGACAGAGTCTCACTTTTAGGGCCCGGGCTAGGGTGCTATGGCTTCAGACTAGCTCACAGCAACCTCAACCTCCTAGGCTCAAGCAATCCTCCTGCCTCAGCCTCCCAAACAGCTGGGACTACAGGGATATGCCGCCACGCCTGGCTCATTTTTCTTTCTATATATATTACTTGGCCAATTAATTTCTTTGTGTTTATAGTAGAGATGGGGTTTTGCTCTTGCTCAGGCTGGTTTGAACTCCTGACTTCCTGCAATCCTGCTGCCTCAGTCTCCCAGAGAGCTAGGACTACAGGTGTGCTGGGCCTGAGAAAAATTTTTATCTCTCCCTCCCTGCTTATCTCTTTAATTCTGTCTATAGCAGATTTATATATATATACACAGAGAGAGAGAGAAAGAGAGAGAGAGTGAAATATTTATCTCTCCCTCCCTGCTTATCTCTTTTATTCTGTCTATAGCAGATTTATATATATACAGAGAAAGAGAGAGTGAAATTTTTATCTCTCCATCCCTGCTTATCTCTTTTATTCTGTCTATAGCAGATTTATATATATATATAGAGAGAGAGAGAGAGAGAGAGAGAGAGAGAATTTTTATCTCTCCATCCCAGCTTATCTCTTTTATTCTGTCAATAGCAGATTTATATATATATATATAGAGAGAGAGAGACAGAGAGACAGAGAGACAGAGGAATTCATATCTCTCCCTCCCTTCTTATCTCTTTTATTCTGTCTATAGCAGATTTATATATATATATATATATGGAGAGAGAGAGAGAGAGTGAGTGAAATTCTTATCTCTCCATCCCAGCTTATCTCTTTTATTCTGTCTATAGCAGATATATATATATATATATATATATATATATATAGACAGAGAGAGAGACAGAGAGAGAGAGAGAGAGAGGAATTTATATCTCTCCCTCCCTTCTTATCTCTTTTATTCTGTCTATAGCAGATTTATATATATATACACAGAGAGAGATAGAAAGAGAGAGAGAGTGAAATATTTATCTCTCCCTCCCTGCTTATCTCTTTTATTTTGTCTATAGCAGATTTATATATATATATATATATGGAGAGAGAGAGAGAGTGAAATTTTTATCTCTACCTCCCTTCTTATCTCTTTTATTCTGTCTATAGCAGATTTATATATATACACAGAGAGAGAGAGAGAGAGAGTGAAATTTTTATCTCTCCCTCCCTGCTTATCTCTTTTATTCTGTCTATAGCAGATTTATATATATATATATATATAGAGAGAGAGAGAGGAATTTATATCTCTCCCTCCCTTTTTATTTCTTTTATTCTGTCTATAGCAGATTTATATATATATAGAGAGAGAGAGAGAGAGTGAGTGAAATTTTTATCTCTCCATCCCTGCTTATCTCTTTTATTCTGTCTATAGCAGATCTCTCTCTCTCCATATATATATACATAGAGAGAGAGAGACAGAGAGAGAGTGAGTGAAATTTTATCTCTCCATCCCTGCTTATCTCTTTTATTCTGTCTATAGCAGATTTTTATATATATATATATATGTATATATATATAGAGAGAGAGAGAGAGGAATTTTTATCTCTCCCTCCCTTCTTATCTCTTTTATTCTCTCTATAGCAGATTTATATATATACACATACATACAGAGAGAGAGAGAGAGTGAAATTTTTATCTCTGAATCCCTGCTTTTACTGCTAAGTCCATAGTTCTTAATTTTTTTTTTTTTTTTTTTTTTGACAGAGTCTCACTTTTGGTGCCCGGGCTAGAGTGCTATGGTGTCAGCTTAGCTCACAGCAACCTCAAACTCCTGGCCTCAAGTCATCCTTCTGTCTCAGCCTCTTGAGTAGCTGGGACTACAGGCATGTGCCAGCATGCCTGGCTAATTTTTCTTTCTATATATATTACTTGGCGGGTGGACATGATAAATAATGAGGATTGAGGACCAGATAAATGACTGGAAAAAAATACTTCCTGTTTCCTCAATACCAGCATCCATTTTAAGGGTATACCTGTAGACCTAGGTGGAAAATGGAGGCAAGCTTTAGAAAGAAAAAAAAAAATCGCTGTCAGCCCCGTCAGAGGGTCCCCTCTTGTCTGGCTGACACTGGCACTGGTACTTAGGGGTCACATAGTGGCCACTTTGATCAGACTTGGGGGATGGGTAAAGTCAGGCCATGTTGGGAGCTTAAGAGTGGACCCCACCCCCACCCCAGGTGTGGAGGCCGGCTTTCAAATCTGCTACACTGTATGACAGGTTCTGCCTGGGCCCGCCAGCCCCAGGCGCCTCTAGCCTCCAGAGGGTCTCCGCCCAACCCCCTCCCTGTTGTCCCAGGGAGGGGCCCCTCCTCCTCCCGCTCCCTGCCTGCCTCCCCGCCCCCACCGTAGGCCTCTGCCCAGGGTTTTTTTTTTTTTTTTCTTTTCCCGGTTTCTGTTTTATCTTTGTTTTTTTTGTTTATTTGTGTGGTTTTTTTTTAGGTTTATGGAATATCGTTTAAAAATTTAAATCACAGAATGAATTCTACAACAACTTGTGACTTTTTATCCTAGGCTGAGAACAATGTATTTTCTCTTCCTGTGAATTTTATTTTATGGATTCCAAAGTATACATTTCTAAATGAATAGGGTGAGCAACACACTCCCGTGGGGCCTGTGTCAGTGGATAGGTGTCCGGGAGGGTCCCCTCCTGCAGCTTGTTGTGGTAGCTCAACATTTAGGAGAGGCAAATCATTCACTTCCCTAATGATCCTAGATGAGTCTGCTCAATTTTTTATGATGTCCTGGAAACATATAAAACACCCTTACTACTTTACATAGCCCCGACCACAAAGTTTCTCCCAGGAAAAACTATTTAACATCATGAATTTCACAGTGTAATAGAGGGAATGGTCTAGAGAGAGGGCAAAAAAAATAAAGGACAGAGACATTTTGTGTCCTTTTAAAACTCCACCCCCCCACCCCCTGATGTTGGAAATTTGTAGTCTGGCCTCTATCCCCAAGAGCAGTTCAATCTTTTCTTAAAACTCCAGAGCGGTCGGTCCCCAGCCCCACAGGCCTTGTTTTTGGCCCAGCTGAGACCAGTGAAATGATTAACCACAATAATGGCTAAAGCGGAGAACCCTCCCTCTATGTATTTTTTAACAGACTTTTATTTATTCATTCATTCATGCATGCATGCATGCATGCATGCATTTAATTTTTTGAGACAGAGTCTCACTTTGTTGCCCAGGCTAGAGTGAGTGCCATGGCGTCAGCCTAGCTCACGGCAACCTCAACCTCCTGGGCTCAAGCCATCCTCCTGCCTCAGCCTCCCAAGTAGCTAGGACTACAGGCAGTGTCATCATGCCTGGCCAATTTTTCTCTCTCTCTCTATTACTTGGCCAATTAATTTCTTTCTATTTATAGTAGAGATGGGGTCTTGCTCTTGCTCCCACTGATTTGAACTCCTGACCTCCAGCAATCCTTCCCCCTTGGCCTCCCAGAGAGCTAGGATTACAGGTGTGCTGGGCCTGAGAGAAATTTTTATCTCTCCCTCCCTGCTTATGTCTTTTATTCTGTCTATAGCAGACATATATAGAGAGAGAGACAGAGAGACAGAGAGAGTGAGAGAGAGAAATTATTATCTCTCCCTCCCTGCTTTATCTGGTAAGTCCTTTTTTATGATTATTATTATTATTCTTTTTTTTGAGACAGAGTCTCACTTTTGGTGCCAGGGCTAGAGTGCTATGGCGTCAGCTTAGCTCACAGCTACCTCAAACTCCTGGGCTCAAGTGATCCTTCTGTTTCAGCCTCCTGAGTAGCTGGAACTACAGACATGCACCACCATGCCCGGCCTATTATATGTTTGTGTGTGTGTGTGTTTAGCTGGCCAATTAATTTCTTTCTATTTATAGTAGAGATGGTCTTGCTCTTCCTCAGGCTGGTTTTGAACTCCTATCCTTGAGCAATCCTCCTGCCTCAGCCTCCCAGAGAGCTAGGATTACAGCTGTACTGGGCCTGAGAGAAATTTTTATCTCTCCCTCCCTGATTATCTCTTTTATTCTGTCTATAGCAGATTTATACAGAGAGAGAGGAATTTATATCTCTCCCTCCCTTCTTATTTCTTTTATTCTGTCTATAGCAGATTGAGAGAGAGAGAGAGAGAGAGAGAGAGAGTGAGTGAAATTTTTATCCCTCCATCCCTGCTTATCTCTTTTATTCTGTCTATAGCAGATTTATATATATAGAGAGAGAGAGAGACAGAGAGACACAGAGAGAGAGAGAGAGAGAGAGAGAGATCAATCTATCCATTGCATTTCTTAGTCTTTAGGTGACTGGGCCTCAGCAGGGGAATGTGAACTGACAAAATTTGTGTTGCTAACAAATAAAACGCAGGGGTTCAAACTCTCCATTTTCCCAATAAAACCTATCCCCCTACCAATCCTACTGTGCCACCTCTGGAGTGTGACC